>NW_026553694.1:0-2386 GCF_027596085.1 Anoplopoma fimbria | reverse complement strand
CGTTTGTCACAGTCGCGGTGCAGTGACGTCACGTCATGATGTTTTCACGGATGTTTATCTGGACGGCTCATCCTCCTGTATACCGGTGTGCCGGATTACGGTGTTTTTCACGGTACCGGTACCGGTGGACCGGACGGCTCCAACCTCCTATAGCTTTGCATAGCTAGAGGAGGTTAAATGACCTCCAGCAGCCGTCAGGGAGAAAAAAATAGCAGGCGCTTTCCGGGTAGATTTTTTTTTTTTTAAATTTTGAATCTTTTTTTTAAGGCATTGAATAACGTTAAATGAAGGACATTTGTTCATACGTCATAAACACAATATATTTAGAGTGCTCCAAGTCATGTAAATTCTGGGAGTGACAAGTTCTTATTTTTAAGATCTTAAGTTGATAAAATGAACCGACACAACCATGCTGCTCCATCTTTAAAAAATGACCGTTTGTCACGAGCCGTCCGGTAGAATCCCGGTGACCGGGAAATAGGTTCAGCGATCACCGCGGATTGCATGCCAGGTAGTTTTTATTTTATTTTATTTTTTTTTCAATAACTTTCTTGAGACATTTGTTCATACATATAAACGAAAGATCATTATCTTTATTTAATGTTTTATTATCTTTATTTAATGTTTCTTTTTGTCACAGTCGTTGCAGTACGTCACGTCATGATGTTTTCACGGATGTTTATCTGGATATATCATCCTCCTGTATACCGGTGTGCCGGATTACCGGTGTTTTCACGGTACCGGTACCGGTGGACCGAAAAATCAAACTCCTATAGCTAGCATAGCTAGATTAGGTTGAGCCGTCTCTAAATAGAGGAGGCGTCCCGGTAAATCCCGGTGACCGGGAAATAGGTTCCGGCGAACCGCGCATTGCATGCCGGGTAGATTTTATTTATTTATTTATTTTTTAATTTTAATTTTTAATTTTTTTTTAATTTTAATTTTTAATTTTTTTTAATTCAATAACTTTATTGAGACATTTGTTCATACATATAAAACACAATATATATTATATATATATATATTATATATTTATATATTTACATTTTCAAGTTCTTATTTTTAAGATCTTAAGTTGATGCCACGAAGGCTGAAACATCATCTATTATCTTTATTTAATGTTTTATTCTATTCATTTAATGTTTCATTATCTTTATTAAATGTTATATTCTCTTTATTTAATGTTTCATTCTCTTTATTTAATGTTTTATTATCTTCATTTAATGTTTTATTCTCTTTGTTTAATGTTTTAATATCTTTATTTAATGTTTTATTCTATTTATTTAATGTTTCATTCTCTTTATTTAATGTTTTAATATCTTTATTTAATGTTTTAATATCTTTATTTAATGTTTTCTTATCTTTATTTAATGTTTCGCGTTTGTCACAGTCGCGGTGCAGTGACGTCACGTCATGATGTTTTCACGGATGTTTATCTGGACGGCTCATCCTCCTGTATACCGGTGTGCCGGATTACGGTGTTTTTCACGGTACCGGTACCGGTGGACGGCCGGCTCAACCTCCAGCGGTCTTTTAGCACACTAAAACGGCGTAAAATGACCTCCAGCAGCCCAGGGAGGAAAAAATAGCAGGCGCTTTCCGGAGGATTTTAGTGCTGAAATCCGGCTGAATCTGTCTTTTAAGGCAGTGAAACGGCGTAAAATGACCGGCATCACAGCGTCAAAACACCCGCAGCAGAGTGCTCCAAGTCAGGGTAAACTCTGGGAGTGACAGCGGGTCTTTTAGCACACTAAAACGGCGTAAAATGAACCGACACAACCATGCTGCTCCATCCGCCTAAAAAATGACCCGCGACCGCCAGCTGAAAACGTCCGTAAAAGAGAGCATGAAGTGGCTAAACAGTGGTGCCATCAGCCTGTCTCTCCATGCTGCTGAATCCGCGTGAAAATGACCGCGACCGCGGGCTGAAAACGGAAGGATAGCATAGCTAGAGGAGGTTGAGCCGTCCGGGAGCTAGAGGAGCCGTCCGGTAGAATCCCGGTGACCGGGAAATAGGTTCCGGCGATCACCGCGGATTGCATGCCAGGTAGTTTTTATTTTATTTTATTTTTTAAATTCAATAACTTTCTTGAGACATTTGTTCATACATATAAACGAAAGATCATTATCTTTATTTAATGTTTTATTATCTTTATTTAATGTTTAGCGTTTGTCACAGTCGCGGTGCAGTGACGTCACGTCATGATGTTTTCACGGATGTTTATCTGGACGGCTCATCCTCCTGTATACCGGTGTGCCGGATTACGGTGTTTTCACGGTACCGGTACCGGTGGACCGGCCGGCTCAACCTCCTATAGCTAGCATAGCTAGAGGAGGTTGAGCCGTCTGGGAAACTAGAGGAGGCGTCCCGGTAGAATCCGGTGAC
>NW_026553693.1:0-5111 GCF_027596085.1 Anoplopoma fimbria | reverse complement strand
CATTTTACGCTGCTTTCACTGCCTTAAAAGACAGATTAAGCCGGATTTCAGCACTAAAATCCTCCGGAAAGCGCCTGCTATTTTTTTCCTCCTACCGGTACCGTGAAAAACACCGTAATCCGGCACACCGGTATACAGGAGGATGAGCCGTCCAGATAAACATCCGTGAAAACATCATGACGTGACGTCACTGCACCGCGACTGTGACAAACGCGAAACATTAAATAAAGATAATAAAACATTAAACAAAGATATTAAAACATTAAATAAAGATATTAAAACATTAAATAAAGAGAATGAAACATTAAATAAATAGAATAAAACATTAAATAAAGATATTAAAACATTAAACAAAGAGAATAAAACATTAAATGAAGATAATAAAACATTAAATAAAGAGAATGAAACATTAAATAAAGAGAATATAACATTTAATAAAGATAATGAAACATTAAATAAATAGAATAAAACATTAAATAAAGATAAAAGATGATGTTTCAGCCTTCGTGGCATCAACTTAAGATCTTAAAAATAAGAATAAATAAAATCTACCCGCATGCAATGCGCGGTGATCGCCGGAACCTATTTCCCGGTCACCGGATTCTACCGGGACGCCTCCTCTAGCTTCCCAGACGGCTCAACCTCCTCTAGCTATGCTAGCTATAGGAGGTTGAGCCGGCCGGTCCACCGGTACCGGTACCGTGAAAAACACCGGTAATCCGGCACACCGGTATACAGGAGGATGAGCCGTCCAGATAAACATCCGTGAAAACATCATGACGTGACGTCACTGCACCGCGACTGTGACAAACGCGAAACATTAAATAAAGATAATAAAACATTAAATAAAGATAATGATCTTTCGTTTATATGTATGAACAAATGTCTCAAGAAAGTTATTGAATTTAAAAAAATAAAATAAAATAAAAACTACCCGGCATGCAATGCGCGGTGATCGCGGAACCTATTTCCCGGTCACCGGGATTCTACCGGGACGGCTCCTCTAGCTCCCGGACGGCTCAACCTCCTCTAGCTATGCTATCCTTCCGCTTTTCAGCCCGCGGTCGCGGTCATTTTCACGCGGATTCAGCAGCATGGAGAGACAGGCTGATGGCACCACTGTTTAGCCACTTCATGCTCTCTTTTACGGACGTTTTCAGCCGGCGGTCGCGGTCATTTTTTAGGCGGATGGAGCAGCATGGTTGTTTCGGTTCATTTTACGCCGTTTTAGTGTGCTAAAAGACCCGCTGTCACTCCCAGAGTTTACCCTGACTTGGAGCACTCTGCTGCGGGTGTTTTGACGCTGTGATGCCGGTCATTTTACGCCGTTTCACTGCCTTAAAAGACAGATTAAGCCGGATTTCAGCACTAAAATCCTCCGGAAAGCGCCTGCTATTTTTTTCCTCCCTGGGCTGCTGGAGGTCATTTTACGCCGTTTTAGTGTGCTAAAAGACCGGCTGAGGTTGAGCCGGCCGGTCCACCGGTACCGGTACCGTGAAAAACACCGGTAATCCGGCACACCGGTATACAGGAGGATGAGCCGTCCAGATAAACATCCGTGAAAACATCATGACGTGACGTCACTGCACCGCGACTGTGACAAACGCGAAACATTAAATAAAGATAATAAAACATTAAACAAAGATATTAAAACATTAAATAAAGATATTAAAACATTAAATAAAGAGAATGAAACATTAAATAAATAGAATAAAACATTAAATAAAGATATTAAAACATTAAACAAAGAGAATAAAACATTAAATGAAGATAATAAAACATTAAATAAAGAGAATGAAACATTAAATAAAGAGAATATAACATTTAATAAAGATAATGAAACATTAAATAAATAGAATAAAACATTAAATAAAGATAATAGATGATGTTTCAGCCTTCGTGGCATCAACTTAAGATCTTAAAAATAAGAACTTGAAAATGTAAATGTAAAATATAAATATATATATATATATATATATATATAAATATATTGTGTTTTATATGTATGAACAAATGTCTCAATAAAGTTATTGAATTAAAAAAAATTAAAAAAATTAAAATTAAAAAAAAAATTAAAAATTAAAATTAAAAAAAAAATAAATAAATAAAATCTACCCGGCATGCAATGCGCGGTGATCGCCGGAACCTATTTCCCGGTCACCGGATTCTACCGGGACGCCTCCTCTAGCTTCCCAGACGGCTCAACCTCCTCTAGCTATGCTAGCTATAGGAGGTTGAGCCGGCCGGTCCACCGGTACCGGTACCGTGAAAAACACCGGTAATCCGGCACACCGGTATACAGGAGGATGAGCCGTCCAGATAAACATCCGTGAAAACATCATGACGTGACGTCACTGCACCGCGACTGTGACAAACGCGAAACATTAAATAAAGATAATAAAACATTAAATAAAGATAATGATCTTTCGTTTATATGTATGAACAAATGTCTCAAGAAAGTTATTGAATTTAAAAAAATAAAATAAAATAAAAACTACCCGGCATGCAATGCGCGGTGATCGCCGGAACCTATTTCCCGGTCACCGGGATTCTACCGGGACGGCTCCTCTAGCTCCCGGACGGCTCAACCTCCTCTAGCTATGCTATCCTTCCGTTTTCAGCCCGCGGTCGCGGTCATTTTCACGCGGATTCAGCAGCATGGAGAGACAGGCTGATGGCACCACTGTTTAGCCACTTCATGCTCTCTTTTACGGACGTTTTCAGCCGGCGGTCGCGGTCATTTTTTAGGCGGATGGAGCAGCATGGTTGTTTCGGTTCATTTTACGCCGTTTTAGTGTGCTAAAAGACCCGCTGTCACTCCCAGAGTTTACCCTGACTTGGAGCACTCTGCTGCGGGTGTTTTGACGCTGTGATGCCGGTCATTTTACGCCGTTTCACTGCCTTAAAAGACAGATTAAGCCGGATTTCAGCACTAAAATCCTCCGGAAAGCGCCTGCTATTTTTTTCCTCCCTGGGCTGCTGGAGGTCATTTTACGCCGTTTTAGTGTGCTAAAAGACCGGCTGGAGGTTGAGCCGGCCGGTCCACCGGTACCGGTACCGTGAAAAACACCGGTAATCCGGCACACCGGTATACAGGAGGATGAGCCGTCCAGATAAACATCCGTGAAAACATCATGACGTGACGTCACTGCACCGCGACTGTGACAAACGCGAAACATTAAATAAAGATAATAAAACATTAAACAAAGATATTAAAACATTAAATAAAGATATTAAAACATTAAATAAAGAGAATGAAACATTAAATAAATAGAATAAAACATTAAATAAAGATATTAAAACATTAAACAAAGAGAATAAAACATTAAATGAAGATAATAAAACATTAAATAAAGAGAATGAAACATTAAATAAAGAGAATATAACATTTAATAAAGATAATGAAACATTAAATAAATAGAATAAAACATTAAATAAAGATAATAGATGATGTTTCAGCCTTCGTGGCATCAACTTAAGATCTTAAAAATAAGAACTTGAAAATGTAAATATATACATATATATATATATATATATATATAATATATTGTGTTTTATATGTATGAACAAATGTCTCAATAAAGTTATTGAATTAAAAAAAATTAAAAATTAAAATTAAAAAAAAAATTAAAAATTAAAATTAAAAAAAAATAAATAAATAAATAAAATCTACCCGGCATGCAATGCGCGGTGATCGCCGGAACCTATTTCCCGGTCACCGGGATTCTACCGGGACGCCTCCTCTAGCTTCCAGACGGCTCAACCTCCTCTAGCTATGCTAGCTATAGGAGGTTGAGCCGGCCGGTCCACCGGTACCGGTACCGTGAAAACACCGGTAATCCGGCACACCGGTATACAGGAGGATGAGCCGTCCAGATAAACATCCGTGAAAACATCATGACGTGACGTCACTGCACCGCGACTGTGACAAACGCGAAACATTAAATAAAGATAATAAAACATTAAATAAAGATAATGATCTTTCGTTTATATGTATGAACAAATGTCTCAAGAAAGTTATTGAATTTAAAAAAATAAAATAAAATAAAAACTACCCGGCATGCAATGCGCGGTGATCGCCGGAACCTATTTCCCGGTCACCGGGATTCTACCGGGACGGCTCCTCTAGCTCCCGGACGGCTCAACCTCCTCTAGCTATGCTATCCTTCCGTTTTCAGCCCGCGGTCGCGGTCATTTTCACGCGGATTCAGCAGCATGGAGAGACAGGCTGATGGCACCACTGTTTAGCCACTTCATGCTCTCTTTTACGGACGTTTTCAGCCGGCGGTCGCGGTCATTTTTTAGGCGGATGGAGCAGCATGGTTGTTTCGGTTCATTTTACGCCGTTTTAGTGTGCTAAAAGACCCGCTGTCACTCCCAGAGTTTACCCTGACTTGGAGCACTCTGCTGCGGGTGTTTTGACGCTGTGATGCCGGTCATTTTACGCCGTTTCACTGCCTTAAAAGACAGATTAAGCCGGATTTCAGCACTAAAATCCTCCGGAAAGCGCCTGCTATTTTTTTCTCCCTGGGCTGCTGGAGGTCATTTTACGCCGTTTTAGTGTGCTAAAAGACCGGCTGGAGGTTGAGCCGGCCGGTCCACCGGTACCGGTACCGTGAAAAACACCGGTAATCCGGCACACCGGTATACAGGAGGATGAGCCGTCCAGATAAACATCCGTGAAAACATCATGACGTGACGTCACTGCACCGCGACTGTGACAAACGCGAAACATTAAATAAAGATAATAAAACATTAAACAAAGATAAACATTAAATAAATAGAATAAAACATTAAATAAAGATAATAGATGATGTTTCAGCCTTCGTGGCATCAACTTAAGATCTTAAAAATAAGAACTTGAAAATGTAAATATATACATATATATATATATATATATATATATATATATATTGTGTTTTATATGTATGAACAAATGTCTCAATAAAGTTATTGAATTAAAAAAAAAAAAAATTAAAATTAAAAAAAAAATTAAAAATTAAAATTAAAAAATAAATAAATAAATAAAATCTACCCGGCATGCAATGCGCGTGATCGCCGGAACCTATTTCCCGGTCACCGGGATTCTACCGGACGCCTCCTCTAGCCAG
>NW_026553692.1:0-27192 GCF_027596085.1 Anoplopoma fimbria | reverse complement strand
ACCTGTACCATTACGCATATTAGCTTTGCCCACCCTGAAGCCCTTTGCTTTCCTCGCCTTGCAGGTTTCACGACCGCTAGGTACTCTGACCGTGGGTCGTGCCTCCTGCTGTGCCTCCTGCTGTGACCCGGCTGACACCACTGCTACTTCGATTATTATTATTAGTCAAAAATATTATTACTATTCCCTATTTCATAATTATAATTCTACTATAATAATTGCTGCTGTTATCATAAGTAGTCTTAATGTTTCTTCGTTACTGTTTTAAAGGACACTATAGAACTGGCTATTTTAGGGACCAGCCACTAGGGGCGCTGTCGCAGACTCGGCCGCTAGGGTCTACTGTCCTCTATGGTAGTGAGTGAGAGCAGAGATTCTCAACCACAGAGAAGGGGCCGCCGGGCCGCCATTGCCACCCCCCCTAGGCAGCATGCACCACCTAGACACAGGTCTGATATGCGTCATCCACGTTCAAGAGAACAGGACCACTGGCTGCCGCCACCACCGTCTCCTTACAGCCCGCTCCGACACACCACCCACGGGAGCCGTGCTACCTGTCTGCACCACAAGACAGAGTTATGCCAGATGGTGAATGGCCGCTGCCTCCCCCACCAGTAGCCTTCCTCAGTGATGACCAAAAGCCCCAACAGGTGCAGCCTGCACTACCACCAGCGACCTCTGGTCTGGTGGAGGAGCTCAGAGAACGTCTGCAGCAGCTAGAAGCATGCCTATCACCAGCCCTATCCATGCCAGACGCTGAGCAATACAGAAGTCTGCCACAGCCATTTGCACCTTCCCTACACCCATGAGGCCAACTCAGTGCAGAGGCTTACCCTTTTCATCCACAATCTGGGTTAAGGTCATCGTTGCCACTGCCAAGCAGCAACGAGAGGACATACAGGGCCCAACGCCGTCAATCCCCAAGTTCACACGTGATGATCCAAGAGAGTTTGCCAGACTGAGGCTTGCCCTTGAGAACATTCTTCCCGCTGACGCAACTGAAAGGTTTAAATACCAAGTGCTCTGTGACCACCTCAAGTTTGAAGAGGCCCTCCTGATAGCAGACTCATACAGCAACTCATCGTACCCTTTACTCGGACACCATGGCCTCGTTGATCAATCACTACGGTCAGCCTCACCAGCTGTCACTACAGCGGAGTTAATGGAGGAGCCCTCCATTCGTGCAGAGGACACAGCTGGATTCAGAAGGTTCGCTCTGAGAGTCAGAGCTCTCGTCGGAATGTTGGAACAACTCGGTGAAGATGGGCGCATAGAGCTGCAATGTGGGTCTCATGTTGCGGGCTGTCGAGTAAGCTGCCCCAGGATCTCCGTGCCACCTTCCGCCGTTACCTATGCCCTCGGAGGGACATGGTCCCATCATTGATGGACTTTGCTGAGTGGCTCGAGTATGAGTTGGTAATCCAAGAAGGCGGAGACAGGCCCCAGAAGGAGTGGCCAAGAGACAGGCCGAAGAAGGAGTGGGAAAGAGACAAGAAAGCCGTAAGGAAGACTATGACTGTGCTGCACGGTACGACCCATGACACAGCCTCCCGGGCATGTCCGACTGAGATCCCAGCCCCCCAAGAGGCCCCGGATAAGCCCAAAGCATACTGCCCATACTGCCTCAATACTCAACACTTCCTGGATCATTGCTTAAACTTCAGGCAACTGACCAAGGAGCAGAAGACTGCCTGGGTGAAGTCCAACAACCGCTGCTGGCGCTGCGGACGGCACCATCAGGCCGCCCAGTGTCGGTTGAAAGTCCTATGCAAGACGTGCCAGGGAAAACACCTCGAGGCCTTACATGAAGTGAATCTTCGGACTGCAGACCACAAGACCACAGCAGTGCACGTCACCGGTGCAAAGGTGAAGTCATCAACGGATGTACTGTACCTGGACCGGCATGCCGGCTGTAATCAGGTGCTCCTGAAGGTCATCAAGGTGCTACTGCGAAACGGTGAACACACCTTGGAAACGTACGCCATATTGGACGATGGCTCGGAGAGGACAATCCTCCTTCAGGATGCCACCCAGAAGCTGCAACTTCAGGGAACTGCAGAAAGTCTGACCCTAAGGACAGTACGTCAAGGCCTAAGGACACTACATGGCTCAGCAGTGACGTTCAAGATCTCCCCAGCGGGTCAGCCAACAAAGACATTCACCATCGAGAGGGCCTTCACTGCAGGTGAGCTAGGCTTAGCTGAACATTCCTACCCAGTGAAGGGACTTCAGCATAGATACAAACACTTAAAAGGGGTCCCCCTGCAGCAGTTCATGAACGCACAGCCGCTCCTCCTGATAGGCTCAGACTGTCCACACCTAGTCACGCCTACTGAACCCGTTCGTCTCGGCCCACCCGGGGCCCAGCTGCAGTAAAGACCAGGCTCGGCTGGACACTGCAAGGACCAGTTAAGTCTTTCCAACAGTGCAGCCGCCAACAGGAGTGCCTGTTCCTGGCCACCATCTCCCCGGCTACTGAACTCTTCAATCAGGTCGAGAAGCTTTGGCAACTGGACACCTTACCATACAGAAGTGAGAAGCTGGTAACGAGGTCCCGGAGAGATGAAGAGGCCATTAAGCTTCTCGAGGTGAAGTCAATGAGAGTGGAGGTAGAGGGAGTATCTAGATATGCCACACCGCTGCTGCGTGTGTACAACAGGCCCACGCTCACGGCAGGGCCTGAAGCTGTCCTACCCAGTCTGCGCGGCACCGAGAAGCGCCTCAGCAGAGACCCAGTAAAGGCAGAGGCTTACCGAGCTGAGATCACAAATCAGCAGAACTAATCTGGAGCAGGCGAAGGAGTCTTGGTTCATTCCCCACCACATGGTGACACACAACGGGAAGAACCGAGTTGTGTTCAACTGTTCTTTCACCTATAGGGACCAGAACCTGAACGAGCTACTATTGTCAGGCCCCAACCTAGGTGCCTCCCTTCTGGGTGTCCTGTTGCGGTTTAGAGAACACACCATTGCTGTCAGCAGTGACATAAAGGGAATGTTCTACCAGGTCAGACTGCTGCCTGAAGACCGGCCTCTGTTGCGCTTTCTCTGGCGGGATCTGCAAAGGGACTCCCAACCCAGTGTGTACGAGTGGCAGGTCCTTCCCTTTGGGACTACTTGTTCACCATGATGTGCAATATATGCTCTGCAGAGGCATGTGCACGATCACAGCTACCATGGGGACAAAGTCCGTGAGTCCATCGAGAAGCACTTCTACATGGACAACTGGCTACAGAGTTTCCCTTCTCCGGACATGGCCAAGGAAGTCATCGACAAGCTAAGAGGTCTATTGTTGGAGGGAGGGTTCGAACTGCACCAGTGGGCAAGCAGCGCGCCAGATGTCATCAGCCACCTGCCTCAGAATATAAAGTCAGAGAGCACTGAACAGTTGCTAAACCACACAGATATGGACCCACAAGAACCTGCCCTGGGGCTACGATGGTTATGCCACTCAGACATGCTGCGCTACAAGTCAAGGATGCTTAAGTGCTCCCCTCCCACCATGAGGAACATTTATACTGGCAAGTCAGTACGACCCCATAGGATTCCTCACGCCATTCACTACAAGGGCCAAAATGATCGTTCAGCAGCTATGGGAGAAGAAGCGGGAGTGGGACGACCCACTACTGCCGGGAGACCTGCTCACGGCATGGCAAGTTTGGGAAGATGAGCTGCAGCACCTGGACAACATCAGACTGCATCGCTGCTATGTGAGCTCGGCCCTGGACCACATAGCCAGTAAGCGGGAGGTGCACATCTTCTGCGACGCATCACAACATGCATATGGTAGTGTGGGATACCTGCGCACAGAAGATGCAGAAGGACACGTTGAAGTGGCCTTCCTGACAGCCCAGTCTAGAGTGGCTCCCAAGCGTCAGCTTTCCATTCCTCGGCTGGAGTTGTGCGCTGCCCTCACTGGCGCTCAGCTTGCGAACCTGCTGAGTAGAGAGCTCACGTCGGAGGTATCCAGAGTGGTCATGTGGACTGACTCCACTACTGTCCTTGCCTGGATCAAGTCTGAGTCCTGCCACTTTAAGGTGTTTGTGGGGACCCGCATCGCTGAAATTCAGGAGTTGACGGACAGCTAGGCTTGGCACTATGTGGAAACGTCAGAGAACCCAGCGGATGATCTTACTCGGGGGAAAAAACTGCAGGACCTTACTAGTGAGAATCGTTGGGCCAATGGACCCCTGTTCCTGAAGCTGCTACCTGACCAATGGCCTGCTCATCCAGTCATGGAAAGTGAAGACATCGCTGAAGAGAGGCGCAAGCCCACAACCCTTCGCCGTTCCGACCGACTCCTGACCCTTCGGCGTTCCGGCCGATTCCTGTCCCGTCGACGTCCCTGCCGACCCTGTCCCATCGGCGTTCGGCCGACTCCTTACCCTGGCGTTCCTGCCGACTCCTGACCCGTCGGCGTCCTGGCCGACTCCCTGACCCTTCGGCATTCCTGCTGACTCCTGACCCGTCGGCGTTCCTGCCGACTCCTGACCCGTCGGCTCTCCAGCCGACTCCTGTCCAGTCGGTGCCCCTGCCGGATCCTGACCAGTCGGCGTTCCAGCCGACTCCTGATCCGTCGGCGTCCCTGCCGACTCCTGCACCGCCCGTCCCGTCGGCGCCACAGCCGACTCCAGTCCCGGCTGGGTAGCAGCCTTCCCTGGGTCCCGTCCAGGCCTGGTCGCAGCCTTCCCCGGATCCGTCCCGGCTGGGCTGCAGCGTCCACCTGCTTCCGCTGGGTCGCAGCGTCCCCCTGCTCTTGTTCCCGCTGGGTCGCAGAGTCCCCCTGCTGCTGTTCCCGCTGGGTCGCAGCGTCCCCCTGCTCCTGTTCCCGCTGGGTCGCAGCGTCCCCCTGCTCCTGTTCCCGCCTTGCCGCGAGAGCCCCAGTCTCCAGAGCCCCAGTCTCCAGAGCCTCTCGCCCGACCTGCAGAGGGATCCGCCCGCCTCGAGAGACCCTCGCCCGACCCTCGCCCGACCTCCAGAGAGGATCCGCCCCCACCTCGAGAGACCCTCGCCCGACCTCCAAAGAGGATCCGCCCGCCTCGAGAGACCCTCGCCCGACCTCCAGAGAGGATCCGCCCGCCTCGAGAGACCCTCGCCCGCCCTCCAGAGAGGATCCGCCCGCCTCGACAGACCCTCGCCCGACCCTCGCCCGACCTCCAGAGAGGCCTGGTCCAGCCAGTGGCGCCACTCCTCTAGGGCGAGCTTCACTGCTAGTAATTATCGGTTCCCAATGTCGTAGTTTCTCTCAGTGGGGGAAAGCTGACGGGAGAAAAAAGCGCAGGGATGCAGCTTCTGGTTGGTAGCCGAGCGCTGGGACAGGACGCCCCAACTTCTACGTTGGAGGAAGACGTTGCAGGACAGACTGGACGTGGTGAATGTGTTCCTCCTTGGTTTTGGAGAAGATAAGGATGTCGTCCAGGTACACAAAGACATGTCGGTCCAACATGTCCCGGAGAATGTCATTGACCAAGGTCTGGAAGACGACGGGGGCATTGGTCAAACCGAAGGGCATCACTAGGTGATAGGCGTTGCGGAGGTCGAGCTTAGAGAATATGGTGGCGCCTTGGAGGAGCTCGAATGCAATATTGACCGTAACGTTCCGGCTCGCCGACTCGGACCTCCGACACCGGCGGTGAACGCGCTGGTAACAGCTCCGGGTGAGTCGGAGCAGTTGTGGCGGAGTCGCCGCGAGAACCTGGGTGAGGGCCGCCGTAAATTGTTGAACCTGGTGCGTCAAGGCGGTCACAGCCTGTCCCTGGTTCACTAAGGTTTGGTGAACCTCGGCAGTGGTGGCGGCGAGCTGAGTCCCGTGTCTCTGGATCGCCTCCTCCATAGACGCGAACCGAACCAGTGGCGAGGTGTCGTGTACTGGATCCATGTTCGGGCCAGATCGTACTGTAACGGGTGGTGTGTGGACCCAAGTGCAGTACGACCAGGAGACAGAGTAAAGTTCTGGAGCTTAATTCAAAGTGGAACAAACAGCAGACAGACAGGCAGGAGATAACTCACGGGTTATATTCCACTCGAGAGAGCGCTGATCCGTCAGCGGAGCAGGCAGACAAAAAACAAAAGGAGCGAAGGCAAATCTCGTGGTCGGGGACAGAAGGCTGAGTCGGTTAACCGGGGAAGAGGCAAGGCAGTACTCCTCCGAGGCCGCAGAGTCCGGAACTTCAGTCGGGTGGGTTGATGGGGTCTGGAGGAAGGGTTCCTCGGGCCCGGACGACGAGGCCTCACTGTCTGACTCGGGAGCCTCTTGAGTGTTTCTGGCAGGGGTCTTTCTCCTGGAGGGCTGGTCCGGGTGCTGTTGATGAAAGGTAGCAATGAGTCGGGGGTTATAAATGTGACGAGCAGGAACCCATGACCTCTCCTCAGGACCGTATCCTTCCCAGTCCACCAGGTATTGAATGCCCCGGCCCCAGCGGCGAGAACAAAGCAGGCGATGGATGGTGTAGACAGGTCCTCCTTCGATGAGGCGGTGGAGGAGGAGCAGCCGGCATCAAGGGGCTCTCCCGGACTGGTTTCACCCTGGAGACGTGGAACGTGGGATGGATGCGCATGGGTCTGGGGAGCTTGAGCCTCACTGCCGCCGGGTTGATGACCCTCTCGACCTCAAAGGGACCGATGAACTTGGGTCCCAACTTCTTCGATTCTACCCGCAGGGGTAGATCTCGGGTCGACAACCACACCTTATCCCCACTTGGTAGACGGGGCTGGAGCGCGGTGTCGGTTGGCGGCAGTTGAGTATCTGTCGGCCGACCGGAGCAGGGCTGCTCGGGCCTTCGTCCAGGTCTGGCGGCAGCGGCGGATGAAGGTCTGGACCGAAGGGCAGGAGACCTCCTTCTCCAGTGCGGGGAACAAAGGAGGTTGGAAGCCGTAAGCGCACTGGAAGGGAGACAGGTGGCCGGTGGCTATCTATCTATCTATCTATCTATCTATCTATCTATCTATCTATCTATCTATCTATCTATCTATCTATCTATCTATCTATCTATCTATCTATCTATCTATCTAGACTTAAAAACTAGTGTAGTACCTCAATATTTCCACGAGAGAGCAGCACTGGTTTACGGCTGTACTGACACTACACATGAGACCATGAGAAGAAATAACCATTGTTTTAGATGAAATTAAATCTTACAATGCTTCTAATCTGACGTTTAATGAATCTACGGATTTAATGTGTATTATTATAATGTTTATTGGTTTAATGCTGCAGCTCCTCACTGGAAGGGTTTCTGTCAGATGTTTTTTCACTCACTCACACATTGTTTCACTTCCCTTTAAGAAGCCTCTCATGCATATCAGCACAGAGAGAACCACCATACAGATCATACAATTTTCGCTTTATTCAATTGTTATTTTAAATGTTTTTGATCTATGTTTAAGTCAAAGAGCAAAGTTTTTTACACACCTTACATATTGAGTGTTTTTAATAATCTTGTAATATATATATAAGTTATGTTGTATTTTGAGCACACTGCTTTTACTGATACTATGATGATATAATATGCTGATGATATCCTACTTCACAATTCTAATTCAATCTTAACTTCTTAGACTTTGTAGTTCATTCAGATTCATTATACTTTCTCGATACTTCTAAAAACTTTTTCACATGGGAGTTTCTACCATGTCACTTTTTATTTGGGATATAAATGAAGTATATCAGATTTTCCATAAAAATATTTAAATAATCAGCTGTGTTAGAAAATGTTTTATGTTTGCAATTAAAGTAACAAAGCAGATTTTGTAGTCAAAAAAGCTTAAAGTAATCTGGAATTAAGGTTGAATTTACTTCTATCATGTCTGGCTAACATTAACCTTAACGTAATGATCATAAAATTAGTTTTTTACTGTCTGAATATAAAAAACAAGCAATTTTATAATCGTTAACTAAGATGAATTCACTGGATCTGAAAACAACTCATTTGATGAAAAGTCCTTTATTGAGCTGAAATATTTGAAATTAGCAACACAACTTTATCAAGTAAACATGCACTTTGACAGCGAGTGAGTGAAAGAAAGAGAAAAAAGGAGACAAAAAGTTACAGAGAGTACAGACTGACACCAGTATCAGAGGGAAATAGTCCCAGTGAGTCAGGTCAGGACTGGGAACACTGGTCTCTCCTCAGTGTCTCTGAGAGCAGAGCCTGGGAGCCCTGGGTGGCCTCACAGGTCACAGAGCCCACCTTCCTCCACTGGTCTGCAGTGAGCCTCAGGGTGCTGCTCCAGCTGTAGTGGCCGTCCTTCTCCAGCACCCCGGGGCTCCTGCTCTCCTCCCAGCTGCTGCTGCTGCTGCTGCTGCTGCCGTCCACCTTCCAGGCCAGACTCCAGTCTGAGGGGAAGCCCTTGTTGGCCAGGCACATGAGCGTGGCCTTCCCCTGCTGCAGCTCCTCACTGGAGGGGGGCAGCACCGTCAGGGTGGGACGGGCATCACCTAGGAGACACCAATCAGCTTAGAGGACAGGGACCACACAGCTGTGCATCAACCACCAGACACTTGGACACCTTTACTGTGAGAGAGTTGATTTTCTCCTTTAAGGAGTTTCTGTCAGATGTTTTTTCTGCTCCACCAGTCACTCACTCACACATTGTTTCACTTCCCTTTAAGAAGCCTCTCATGCATATCAGCACAGAGAGAACATCATACAGAATGACCTGAAATATATCAAACTACACTCAAAATAAAACATAAAAATTGTGCCAATTATTAAAATGTCATCCTCGTAAAAACACTTTACTAAAAATGACTTTGAAATAGTTAGTGAAAATGTAAACAAGTACAGAAAATGAACTGACTACCATCAAATGTTCTTCATGTGAATTTCAATCATCATAAAAAACTGTACAAAAATTTGAAATTTCAATGCAATATTTGACTTAATGAAGACGTTTGTCACATTTTTAAATACCCATCTTAATCTACACTTAATTACTTCAATTAATAATTCCGACACTGAATTTGTTTTAAAACAGTTTTCATTGAAGTGGAAATAAAATATATGTATATATTATTAAGTTTAAACATTTTTACATTTCATACTGTTTAAATTTCAGTATGAGATGGATGAGTAAATACATGTTTAGTAAAGCTGCTCTGAGTTAGTCTCCATGATAAAGGAGGAGAAATATAAACATGAATACAAAAAGGGTATAATTAAAACAATGTATATTTTTCCATCTCAAACATCCAACAACTACATTGAAAACATTACTTTACAGTTATTCATTTAGTATTTTTGTTCAGAGACTTACTTCCAACATCCAGTCTGGTTCCTCCACCAAAAGTCACCCACAGTGATACAAAGTCATTGAGCCGCCGTACAAAAACCTCTCACTGTAGAGAGACACGGCTCTCTGACTTTTTCAGACTGAGGTCAAACTCTCAAGATGCAACTTTACCATTAAAGTTGGAGGTAATGATTTATTCTCTAGTTTAATGTTTTACTTTCGCAACAATTAGTTTTTTAATTGCTTCTGCTGACTTTGTTTCTTAGAGCAAAATATTTGTCAAAAACTTCATCCATGAAAGTTGAAAAGACAACTACTTTTGAATATTAAAGAATACAAAGACAAATTACTCCTGAAATAATGAAATATTTAAACATTTGACTTACTTCCAACATCCAGTCTGGTTCCTCCACCGAACGTGTACCACAGTGATACAAAGTCATTGAGCCGCCGTACAAAAACCTCTCACTGTAGAGAGACACGGCTCTCTGACTTTGACACAAACAAACTCACCAAACACATTCACAGTTTACCCAGTTTATGTTATAACTGGGTAAACTACTTTTATAATAATTAACAAACTATACATATGTATTTAACAATTTATGTTTAAACTGTTTGGCATTCATGAGCAAAATTAACTTTTCTTTCAGTAAAACAAATTCATTATATATCAAGATATTCCTAAAGAAAAACTGTCAACAAATCATACAAAATTTAAATAATCATCATAAGTGCATATTTATTGTACACTATAATAAATAATGAATAACAATTTTACAAAACAAAAGACTTGAACAAAAGAACTCACCCAGCACATTCCCAGTTAACCCAGTTTTGATTTTACTGGTTATATTACTTTTAAACTGATTCACAACGATACATATATATTTAACAATTTATTTGTAAAATGTTAGAAATGTATAAGTGATATAAACTTGTCTCTCGATAAAACAAATTGATATAAGATATTCTTAAAGATGACCCTTCAATAAACCCTGCCCCAAATGTAAATAATTATTATAAATCCATGTTTATTGTGCAATATAATTATTGAAAATAAATTATTTGGTTAAAATTTGTCCCACAGTGATGATAGTTGATGTCCTAGTGAATAACGGGGAATTCAAAAAATACTGTGGAAGACTTTTTTTCTAACAAACTCAAACCAAAGACTCAAAAAGCACTGACACATTCCTGATCAATACTCTGATAAAGTGATTGATCCATTGATAAACAGCATCATCAGAGTAATCCATAAGTCCCTGTTGGAGTCAGTCAGAGCATTTCCATAGAGAGACACTTTGCATCAGCAGCACCATCCTCCAGTGCTCTGGGAGAGTTTATAGTCCTGAGAGTTGAACACTGGATGACTGACAGCTGTCCTTCATCACAACAGAAGACACAGAAATCCTCCTCATCAAAAACATGACTTTGATCTCCGTCCTCATCTGGACTCTCCTCTGCTGCTGCTTCACAGGTAAAGTCCAGAGAATCAAACTCCTCTCCTCTATGAACATCCGTCCCTCTGAAATGAAGCCGACAAAACCATGACGCTGCTTTATGTTTTTGTCTCTGTGTCCTCAGAGTCCAGAGGACAGGTCACAGTGACTCAGCCTGGAGCAGTGAGCTCTGCTCTGGGAGGCTCCGTCTCCATCTCCTGTAGGACCAGTCAGGATGTTCATGGTGGGAGCTATTTAGCCTGGTACCAACAGAGAGATGGAGAAACTCCTAAACTGCTCATTTATTATGCTAGCACTCTACAATCAGGGATTCCAGGTCGTTTTACAGGCAGTGGATCAAACTCTGCCTTCACTCTGACCATCAGTGGAGTCCAGACTGAAGATGCAGCAGTTTACTACTGTCAGAGTTTTCACTTATCAACAGTCAGTATGTGTTCACACAGTGAAAAAGCGTCGTACAAAAACCTCCCTCAGTCAGACTGAACAGAAACTGAACTGACTGCTGCAGCTGGAAGCTACTGCAGAGACTGATACACTTCACTGAACACACACACAACACACACACACACACACACACACACACACACACACACACACACACACACACACACACACACACACACACACACACACACACACACACACACACACACACACATATGCTGTACAATTTCATCAAGAGGGTTGAGTATTTCACTATAGTTGCTGTAACAGTAAATTAACATTTATCAAAAAAAGTTAAATGACAAAAAATGCATCTTGGTGGAATTAAAATTCATCTTTCCAGCACAGCTTTTAAACATCCATTCATATCCCGTTATAGTCCCATGTTCTAATCTGAGTAACCAGAGAATCAAGAAATGCTGACCTGAAGAATGAAATATCTTCTCTGGATATCTGCATGTATATAAACGGTATGCAAAAAGACATTTTCACTTACATTTCCTAATGCATAGGTCACTCTGCATTATTTGTTTCTTAAATCATGAACTTAAATAATAAAATCCTAGAGATCTGAAGCTTTAGCTACAGGTCCAATTTGACAACACTTGAACATATCTTATATATCTTCTGTAAAGGTAAATATAAGTGATAACAGAGAGCTTCATGAATAACCATTGAAACGTTTCTACCGTGTTTTGTTAATAAAGTTAGGTAATATAGATTAAACAGGAACGACAATGAAGGAACATCTCCAAACTTAAACCATTAAAATAACCTGGAAAAAATGTATTCATTACTGATGCGACATTTTTGCATCAAATCTCACTAATGCTCCTAATATATTATTAATGTCAAAGAAAGAAAGTCAAAAGACAAGTAACATTTATAATACACATGATGAAATCTTTATTGTTTTAAAATGTTGAAACCATCAACACAAGCAAGAAGACATTAATGTTGAAACATGTCATGAGAGAAAGAGAACGAGAGAGAGAGAGAGAGAGAGAGAGAGAGAGAGAGAGAGAGAGAGAGAGAGAGAGAGAAAGAGAGTGCAGTATGAGAGTGAAACCAGTAGCAGAGTCACATAGTTTTAAATATAACAGTTAAGATAAAGATTGTGAAGCTTTTATTTTGTTAACTATCTTAAGTATTTCTTGTTTCAAGCCAAAACCTCATACATGATGATATGTGTTTGTTCTCTTCATGTGAGCAGGAATCATCACTGAACAGTCAGGCTTCATTACTGACACTTTAAAATGAATATTGTTGATTCCTGAAATACTTTTTCCAAACTCATAAGTCATGTTGAATAGCTTTAAAATCATAAGTATTGGAGAAACATGAAGTCATAACTTTTCACATTAAATATGAAACAAATAATGATTGAATACAAGTAATTCTAGCCGTAATATCATAACATGAACTTTTAAAAATATGTTCTTAATTAACAGTGCTTCAGAGCAACAACATGAAGACTTTCACATGGGAGTTTCTACCATGTCACTTTTTATTTGGGATATAAATGAAGTATATCTGATTTCCCATAAAAATATTTAAATAATCAGCTGTGTTAGAAAATGTTTTATATTTGCAATTAAAGTAACAAAGCAGATTTTGTAGTCAAAAAAGCTTAAAGTAATCTGTAATGAAGGTTGAATTTACTTCTATCATGTCTGGCTAACATTAACATTAACGTAATGATCATAAAATTAGTTTTTTACTGTCTGAATATAAAAAACAAGCAATTTTATAATCGTTAACTAAGATGAATTCACTGGATCTGAAAACAACTAATTTGATGAAAAGTCCTTTATTGAGCTGAAATATTTGAAATTAGCAACACAACTTTATCAAGTAAACATGCACTTTGACAGCGAGTGAGTGAAAGAAAGAGAAAAAAGGGAGACAAAAAGTTACAGAGTACAGACTGACACCAGTATCAGAGGGAAATAGTCCCAGTGAGTCAGGTCAGGACTGGGAACACTGGTCTCTCCTCAGTGTCTCTGAGAGCAGAGCCTGGGAGCCCTGGGTGGCCTCACAGGTCACAGAGCCCACCTTCCTCCACTGGTCTGCAGTGAGCCTCAGGGTGCTGCTCCAGCTGTAGTGGCCGTCCTTCTCCAGCACCCCGGGGCTCCTGCTCTCCTCCCAGCTGCTGCTGCTGCTGCTGCTGCTGCCGTCCACCTTCCAGGCCAGACTCCAGTCTGAGGGGAAGCCCTTGTTGGCCAGGCACATGAGCGTGGCCTTCCCCTGCTGCAGCTCCTCACTGGAGGGGGGCAGCACCGTCAGGGTGGGACGGGCATCACCTAGGAGACACCAATCAGCTTAGAGGACAGGGACCACACAGCTGTGCATCAACCACCAGACACTTGGACACCTTTACTGTGAGAGAGTTGATTTTCTCCTTTAAGGAGTTTCTGTCAGATGTTTTTTCTGCTCCACCAGTCACTCACTCACACATTGTTTCACTTCCCTTTAAGAAGCCTCTCATGCATATCAGCACAGAGAGAACATCATATAAAGTGACCTGAAATATATCAAACTACACTGGAAATACAACATCAAAATACGTCCAAATACTAAAACTTCACCATGAAAAACCTCAGCTAAACATTACTTTAAAGTATTTAGTGGAAACGTCAACAAGATTAGAAAAAACTACTGACTACAATCAACAGTTCATGTGGATTTCAATGATTATTTAAAACAGTCCAAAAGATTTTCAAAACTTTATGCCATATTTGAAACATGGATGAGATTTTGCACTTTCTCAAATATTTATCTCAACACTGATCAATATAACTTGTTTAACTGATGAGGAATTTGTTTTAAAAACAGTTATTATTGAGGTAGAGAATTAAAAAAACAATCCTGGTTAACATTTGAAAAACAGCTTTTAAACATATATCTTCTAAACATAAACTGTATGAATTTCAGTATAACATGAATGTGTACAAAAAAGTTTAGTAAAACTGCTCTGAGTTAGTCTCCATGATAAACGAAGAGATAAAAACATGAACAGTAGAAGTGTTTTAAAGAAAACATATAGATATATATATAGACAAGATATTTTTATCTGCTTTAATCGTCAAACAACTGAATTATAAACATTACTTTACAATATAATATTTAGTATTACTGTAGAAACTTACTTCCAACATCCAGTCTGGTTCCTCCACCAAAAGTCCACCACAGTGATACAAAGTCATTGAGCCGCCGTACAAAAACCTCTCACTGTAGAGAGACACGGCTCTCTGACTTTTTAAGACTGAGTTCAAACTAAAATCCCCTTAAGATGCAACTTTACCACAAAAGTTGGAAGTAACGATTTATTCTCTAGTTTAATGTTTTACTTAAACAACAATTCGTTTTTTAATTGCTTTTGCTGTTACTTTGTTTCTTAGAGCAAAATATTTGTCAAAAACTTCATCCATGAAAGTTGAAAAGACAACTACTTTTGAATATGAAATAATCCAAAGACAAATTACTCCTGAAATAATGAAATATTTAAACATTTGACTTACTTCCAACATCCAGTCTGGTTCCTCCACCGAACGTGTACCACAGTGATACAAAGTCATTGAGCCGCCGTACAAAAACCTCTCACTGTAGAGAGACACGGCTCTCTGACTTTGACACAAACAAACTCACCAAACACATTCACAGTTTACCCAGTTTATGTTATAACTGGGTAAACTACTTTTATACTAATTAACAAACTATACATGTGTATTTAACAATTTATGTTTAAACTGTTTGGCATTCATGAGCAATATTAACTTTTCTTTCAGCAAAACAAATTGAATATAGATCAAGATATTCCTGAAAAAAACTAACAAATCCTACAAAAATTTAAATAATCATCATAAGTGCATATTTATTATACACTATAATAAATAAAAAATAACAATTTTACATACTCAAACAAAAGACTGAAACAAATGACTTTGACAAAAACTAACTCGCCCAGCACATTCCCAGTTAACCCAGTTTTGTTATTACTGGTTATATTACTTTTAAACTGATTCACAACGATACCTATATATATAACAATTTATTTGTAAAATGTTAGAATTGTATAAGTGATATAAACTTGTCTCTTGATAAAACAAATTGATATAAGATATTCTTAAAGATGAACTCTTCAATAAATCCTGCCAAATGTCAATTATTATATAAATGCATGTTTATTGTACAATTTAATGAATTAAAAGTAATCATTTTGTTAAAATTTGCCCCACAGTGATGATAGTTGATGTCTACTGAATAACGGGGAATTCAAAAAATACTGTGGAAGACTTTTTTCTAACAAACTCAAACCAAAGACTCAAAAAGCACTGACACATTCCTGATCAATACTCTGATAAAGTGATTGATCCATTGATAAACAGCATCATCAGAGTAATCCATAAGTCCCTGTTGGAGTCAGTCAGAGCATTTCCATAGAGAGACACTTTGCATCAGCAGCACCATCCTCCAGTGCTCTGGGAGAGTTTATAGTCCTGAGAGTTGAACACTGGATGACTGACAGCTGTCCTTCATCACAACAGAAGACACAGAAATCCTCCTCATCAAAAACATGACTTTGATCTCCGTCCTCATCTGGACTCTCCTCTGCTGCTGCTTCACAGGTAAGTCCAGAGAATCAAACTCCTCTCCTCTATGAACATCCGTCCCTCTGAAATGAAGCCGACAAAACCATGACGCTGCTTTATGTTTTTGTCTCTGTGTCCTCAGAGTCCAGAGGACAGGTCACAGTGACTCAGCCTGGAGCAGTGAGCTCTGCTCTGGGAGGCTCCGTCTCCATCTCCTGTAGGACCAGTCAGGATGTTTATGGCACTAAACCACCTTTTAGCCTGGTACCAACAGAGAGATGGAGAAACTCCTAAACTGCTCATTTATTATGCTAGCACTCTACAATCAGGGATTCCAGGTCGTTTTACAGGCAGTGGATCAAACTCTGCCTTCACTCTGACCATCAGTGGAGTCCAGACTGAAGATGCAGCAGTTTACTACTGTCAGAGTTTTCACTATATCAACAGTCAGTATGTGTTCACACAGTGAAAAAGCGTCGTACAAAAACCTCCCTCAGTCAGACTGAACAGAAACTGAACTGACTGCTGCAGCTGGAAGCTACTGCAGAGACTGATACACTTCACTGAACACACACACACACACACACACACACACACACACACACACACACACACACACACACACACACACACACACACACACACACACACACACACACACACACACACACACACACACACACACACACACACACAGACATTCATGTTTCCATAACTTTTCGGGACAATACTTTGACTTACATTCAAGTTCTGGGAATTACTTTAACCATAAGCATCAACCACCCAAATCTTAACCATTGTCCTAACGTTACCCCAAGTCTTCAACATAAAATGTAATGTTTTACCTGATGGACAAGGGCCTTTCGTCTTCATAAGCAAGGCAAGACCCACAATTATCAGATTTATTTTCCCACAAGACCGGCAAAGCCCACACACACCAGGAGTTGGTTAAGTGTTCTATACAGATAGCTCACTGTATCTGTGGATCAATGTTGATGCATATATAATACAAAAATAGTCATAAAGATGAATTAGTAATGAAACTTGTTTCCCCACCACTCTCAGTATTTTTTCATTTAAACACCTGTCTCTTGAACAAAGAAGTCCTTGAGCATCTCAGGTCTCTGTTAATTCATTCCATCAGAAAATCAGCCTGTATACTGATGACATCCTATTAGGTTCCACTAACTTTTAATTTTACTTCATATCGTTTTTTCATCTGATCACAAGATACAGCTGGTTTTTTTGGCGATCCTTTGCCTTTTTCAATGTGCAGGAAATATTTTGCATTGTTTGGAAACTACATTTCATCAAACTGAGATAAAGGACTTCAAATTCAAGTTGTATTAATGTAGAATAAATTACAGAACATTTGGAAGCAGGTAGCAAATGTTCTCTTTCCGTTTTGCCTGACTTGGTAAACCTCTACAAAACTGTCTTTACAGAGTCAATTTCCTTTTTTTTATCATAGTTGTCATTCTAAACGCAGACTGACTCTCTTAACAGTGGATCCATTAGGTCTTAACAGGACAAAAACCTGAATTTGGTGGATTTGTGTCCTTCTGCATTACTCATACATTCTGTACTCGATAGAAAAAAACATATAAGTCTTGGTAAGATATAGAACATGTCACAGTGTAGTTGGGCTCAAATTTATTCCATACTATAATTTTTATCAGCCTTTCTAACTGATTGTTGGAAACTGGACCTAAAGAGATTTTCACACCTTTATGTCATGATTTAAATAGTCAATGTTATGTCAGTAATTGGATCATATCGACAAATTATGAGATACAACACAATTCAATACAGAGTACTTCACGGAGCATTATTTCTTTCTAAAATCATCAACTTAAAATATATAATTCTAGAGATCTGATCCTTACACAAATTCAATCTTTTTGGATTAAATAGATCCACTGTTGTGATGATAGACAACCTCATATTACAACAGTTATACTTTTATACTATACATGGACACAAATTATTTGAAGAAAAGGTCTTTCATATTTTAACATTATATCATTTTTACTGAAGGAAGGGAACAATGACCATGTGTTAATGCTGCAAACAGACAGGAGGAGACAGAGACTGTGCTAATATCTCTTTTGTGTCAAGTCCTTGAATAAAATTGTACTGTTTCATTAAACATTATGATATGTAAAAACTCAAATGAAATGCGTATCACATTATGCAGATAATACCCTGATTTTTATTACCAATCCTGAAAATGATCTGTCCTATTAGACAACAATTGAACATATCTAATATATCTTCTTTAAAGGTAAACATAAGTGATAACAGAGTGCTTTGTGATTGACCATTGAAATTATTCTACCATGTGTGTTGTTAGGTAATATAATTCAAACAGGAACGACAATGAAGGAACATCTACAAACTTAAAACAACTAAAATAACCTGGAAAGAATTTGACTTATTACTTTTGCGACTTTTTTAAATTAAATCTGACTAATAATTCTAATATATTATTAATGTCAAAGAAAGAAAGTAAAAAGACACGTCATATTTAGTCCATAAGTCCCTGTTGGAGTCAGTCAGAGCATTTCCATAGAGAGACACTTTGCATCAGCAGCACCATCCTCCAGTGCTCTGGGAGAGTTTATAGTCCTGAGAGTTGAACACTGGATGACTGACAGCTGTCCTTCATCACAACAGAAGACACAGAAATCCTCCTCATCAAAAACATGACTTTGATCTCCGTCCTCATCTGGACTCTCCTCTGCTGCTGCTTCACAGGTAAAGTCCAGAGAATCAAACTCCTCTCCTCTATGAACATCCGTCCCTCTGAAATGAAGCCGACAAAACCATGACGCTGCTTTATGTTTTTGTCTCTGTGTCCTCAGAGTCCAGAGGACAGGTCACAGTGACTCAGCCTGGAGCAGTGAGCTCTGCTCTGGGAGGCTCCGTCTCCATCTCCTGTAGGACCAGTCAGGATGTTTATAACAGTAAACTATTTAGCCTGGTACCAACAGAGAGATGGAGAAACTCCTAAACTGCTCATTTATTATGCTAGCACTCGACAATCAGGGATTCCAGGTCGTTTTACAGGCAGTGGATCAAACTCTGCCTTCACTCTGACCATCAGTGGAGTCCAGACTGAAGATGCAGCAGTTTACTACTGTCAGAGTTTTCACGTTATCAACAGTCAGTATGTGTTCACACAGTGAAAAAGCGTCGTACAAAAACCTCCCTCAGTCAGACTGAACAGAAACTGAACTGACTGCTGCAGCTGGAAGCTACTGCAGAGACTGATACACTTCACTGAACACACACACACACACACACACACACACACACACACACACACACACACACACACACACACACACACACACACACACACACACACACACACACACACACACATGCTGTACAATTTCATCAAGAGGATTGTATTTCACTATAGTTGCTGTAACAGTAAATGAACATTTATCACAAAAAGTTCAATGACAAAAATGAATATTGCTGGAATTAAAATTCATCTTTCCACCACAGCTTTTCATCATCCATTCATATCCCGTTATGTCCCATGTTCTAATCTGATTTAACCAAAGAATCAAGAAATGCTGACCTGAAAAATGATATATCTTCTTGGATATCTGCATGTATATAAAGTGTATGCAAAAACACATTTTCATCTTACATTTCCTAATGCATAGGTACATCTGCATTATTAAGAATTCATTAAATCATGAACAGCAAAATAATAAAATCTATCCATCTGAACGCTTTAGTGGTTACAGGTCAGCAATTTGACAACAGCTTGAACCAGATGGCCTTCTTATTATCATTCTTAAAGGTAAATACATGATAACAGATGAGCTTACATGTTCATTTTGGAACATTAGTTCAGGATTATTCGATGACTATTAAATTGCCCAGTAGGTGTAATGTGAGGTACGTGAGTGGTTGTTTGTCTCTAATGTCAGCCCTCTGATAGGGTGAACCCTGCCCTTCGCCCATTGACAGTGACGCCCTCGTCGGCCCTTGTTTTCTGAAACCATACATCGGCTCCAATCCCCACAACCCTTAACTGGATAACCTGAAGATGAATGAATGTCCAAACACTTGGTACTGTTGTTGAGCCTTCAATCATAACCTCAGCAGATGAGTCGCCCAGTTGTCATTAAAATAAAGATTTTCAAATTCCCAACAGGAAAGCTACTGAAATGGACTTTGTGGTGAAATCTTTTTACATGTAAAATACAAACACTCTGAACTTGTGGACAAAGTTCTTACAGTGCAGCATGAAGATCTTCAGAGAACTCACATTTCATGGAATCATGAAACAAATTATAAACTGGAATAGAGATCTGAACGTCTTAGTGAAAGATTCATCTCCATTGATCTAGTAAATCATATTCATGTATGATATTAAACTATTCCACATAATCCAATGAAATAAATTGGCAGAGTTTGACATATTTATAAATATAACAAGTATATATTTTGAATTGATCAGCTCAGATCATTGATATCATCAACCAATCATGTATGGCTTTGTTGATATACAACTGAGGATGGATCAATAAAACCTAAAGCAGAAGGAGCCTTCATCCAAATTCATTCTAGAACTGATGATGAAATTCCATGTTTCCTTTTGCCCACATGTCCAAAACTTATTGATGAGGTTTCTTTTGAATAGCAAAAAAATGATTTAATATTGTCTGATTTTAACATTATGAGGGGAGTAAAAACTCAAAATTCATATTATGAAAATTGGATTATGCATTAATGACACACTGTTAGATCATTTTGAATAATTCTTCATAGAAGCCTTTTTATTTAGATTTAAAATCATGTTCACTTTTCTTGGAAGAATTTTTTCTCCCCGTTCTTAACCTATTATCATAACTATAGAAGGTCTTCAAGGGTAAAGAAGATTAAGTAATAACAGAGAGCTTTCTACTTCACCATTGTCATATTTTTCTATTGTCTTTTTGTTTGAGCTATTAAAAAAATAATTGTGAATGTGAATTTTTTTAAAAGCAAAAATTCAAGTAAAAATCTCACTTTTATGTCATATCCCTTTGTGCTGATGATATACCATCATTTTTTTAAATACTTGTTTAAAACTGCATTAAAACTGTTGTAAAATTATTTAAATGCCATGTAATCAGACCTTCAATCATCCTTTTTGCCCAGATTATGAGAACATTTTAATAAAATTCCCTCTAACAAATAGAAAAACTACCTCATTATACTCTAGTATCACTTAAATACTTCTGTCTAAATAATAATATCCTCTGAAACAGTTTGAAGGAAAACATCTTTATTATCTGAAAAGGTTGTCAGCATCTTAATAAGCAAGAAAATATCACTTTTTAAATCTTGTATGAAAAGAGAGGAAGAGTTGCAGAGACTGAAACCAGTAGCAGAGTCCCAGTGAGTCAGGTCAGGACTGGGAACACTGGTCTCTCCTCAGTGTCTCTGAGAGCAGAGCCTGGGAGCCCTGGGTGGCCTCACAGGTCACAGAGCCCACCTTCCTCCACTGGTCTGCAGTGAGCCTCAGGGTGCTGCTCCAGCTGTAGTGGCCGTCCTTCTCCAGCACCCCGGGGCTCCTGCTCTCCTCCCAGCTGCTGCTGCTGCTGCTGCTGCTGCCGTCCACCTTCCAGGCCAGACTCCAGTCTGAGGGGAAGCCCTTGTTGGCCAGGCACATGAGCGTGGCCTTCCCCTGCTGCAGCTCCTCACTGGAGGGGGGCAGCACCGTCAGGGTGGGACGGGCATCACCTAGGAGACACCAATCAGCTTAGAGGACAGGGACCACACAGCTGTGCATCAACCACCAGACACTTGGACACCTTTACTGTGAGAGAGTTGATTTTCTCCTTTAAGGAGTTTCTGTCAGATGTTTTTTCTGCTCCACCAGTCACTCACTCACACATTGTTTCACTTCCCTTTAAGAAGCCTCTCATGCATATCAGCACAGAGAGAACATCATATAAAGTGACCTGAAATATATCAAACTACACTGGAAATACAACATCAAAATACGTCCAAATACTAAAACTTCACCATGAAAAACCTCAGCTAAACATTACTTTAAAGTATTTAGTGGAAACGTCAACAAGATTAGAAAAAACTACTGACTACAATCAACAGTTCATGTGGATTTCAATGATTATTTAAAACAGTCCAAAAGATTTTCAAAACTTTATGCCATATTTGAAACATGGATGAGATTTTGCACTTTCTCAAATATTTATCTCAACACTGATCAATATAACTTGTTTAACTGATGAGGAATTTGTTTTAAAAACAGTTATTATTGAAGTAGAGAATTAAAAATAAATTCTGGTTAACATTTGAAAAACAGCTTTTAAACATATATCTTCTAAACATAAACTGTATGAATTTCAGTATAACATGAATGTGTACAAAAAAGTTTAGTAAAACTGCTCTGAGTTAGTCTCCATGATAAACGAAGAGATAAAAACATGAACAGTAGAAGTGTTTTAAAGAAAAAACATATAGATATATATATAGACAAGATATTTTTATCTGCTTTAATCGTCAAACAACTGAATTATAAACATTACTTTACAATATAATATTTAGTATTACTGTAGAAACTTACTTCCAACATCCAGTCTGGTTCCTCCACCAAAAGTCCACCACAGTGATACAAAGTCATTGAGCCGCCGTACAAAAACCTCTCACTGTAGAGAGACACGGCTCTCTGACTTTTTAAGACTGAGTTCAAACTAAAATCCCCTTAAGATGCAACTTTACCACAAAAGTTGGAAGTAACAATTTATTCTCTAGTTTAATGTTTTACTTAAACAACAATTCGTTTTTTTAATTGCTTTTGCTGATGTGAACTTTGTTTCTTAGAGCAAAATATTTGTCAAAAACTTCATCCATGAAAGTTGAAAAGACAACTACTTTTGAACATGAAATAATCCAAAGACAAATTACTCCTGAAATAATGAAATATTTAAACATTTGACTTACTTCCAACATCCAGTCTGGTTCCTCCACCGAACGTGTACCACAGTGATACAAAGTCATTGAGCCGCCGTACAAAAACCTCTCACTGTAGAGAGACACGGCTCTCTGACTTTGACACAAACAAACTCACCAAACACATTCACAGTTTACCCAGTTTATGTTATAACTGGGTAAACTACTTTTATACTAATTAACAAACTATACATGTGTATTTAACAATTTATGTTTAAACTGTTTGGCATTCATGAGCAATATTAACTTTTCTTTCAGTAAAACAAATTGAATATAGATCAAGATATTCCTGAAGAAAAACTGTCCAACAAATCCTACAAAAATTTAAATAATCATCATAAGTGCATATTTATTATACTATAATAAATAAAAAATAACAATTTTACATACTCAAACAAAAGACTCAAACAAATGACTTTGACAAAAACTAACTCACCCAGCACATTCCCAGTTAACCCAGTTTTGTTATTACTGGTTATATTACTTTTAAACTGATTCATAATGATACCTATATATATAACAATTTATTTGTAAAATGTTAGAATTGTATAAGTGATATAAACTTGTCTCTTGATAAAACAAATTGATATAAGATATTCTTAAAGATGAACTCTTCAATAAATGTAAATAATTATTATAAATGCATGTTTATTGTACAATTTAATTAATGAAAATAAATAATTTTGTTAAAATTCGTCCTACAGTGATGATAGTTGATGTCCTAGTGAATAACGGGGAATTCAAAAAATACTGTGGAAGACTTTATTTCTAACAAACTCAAACCAAAGACTCAAAAAGCACTGACACATTCCTGATCAATACTCTGATAAAGTCATTGATCCATTGATAAACAGCATCATCAGAGTAATCCATAAGTCCCTGTTGGAGTCAGTCAGAGCATTTCCATAGAGAGACACTTTGCATCAGCAGCACCATCCTCCAGTGCTCTGGGAGAGTTTATAGTCCTGAGAGTTGAACACTGGATGACTGACAGCTGTCCTTCATCACAACAGAAGACACAGAAATCCTCCTCATCAAAAACATGACTTTGATCTCCGTCCTCATCTGGACTCTCCTCTGCTGCTGCTTCACAGGTAAAGTCCAGAGAATCAAACTCCTCTCCTCTATGAACATCCGTCCCTCTGAAATGAAGCCGACAAAACCATGACGCTGCTTTATGTTTTTGTCTCTGTGTCCTCAGAGTCCAGAGGACAGGTCACAGTGACTCAGCCTGGAGCAGTGAGCTCTGCTCTGGGAGGCTCCGTCTCCATCTCCTGTAGGACCAGTCAGGATGTTTATGGCACTTACTATTTAGCCTGGTACCAACAGAGAGATGGAGAAACTCCTAAACTGCTCATTTATTATGCTAGCACTCTACAATCAGGGATTCCAGGTCGTTTTACAGGCAGTGGATCAAACTCTGCCTTCACTCTGACCATCAGTGGAGTCCAGACTGAAGATGCAGCAGTTTACTACTGTCAGAGTTTTCACTATATCAACAGTCAGTATGTGTTCACACAGTGAAAAAGCGTCGTACAAAAACCTCCCTCAGTCAGACTGAACAGAAACTGAACTGACTGCTGCAGCTGGAAGCTACTGCAGAGACTGATACACTTCACTGAACACACACACACACACACACACACACACACACACACACACACACACACACACACACACACACACACACACACACACACACACACACACACACACACACACACACACACACACAGACAGACATTCATGTTTCCATAACTTTTCGGGACAATACTTTGACTTACATTCAAGTTCTGGGAATTACTTTAACCATAAGCATCAACCACCCAAATCTTAACCATTGTCCTAACGTTACCCCAAGTCTTCAACATAAAATGTAATGTTTTACCTGATGGACAAGGGCCTTTCGTCTTCATAAGCAAGGCAAGACCCACAATTATCAGATTTATTTTCCCACAAGACCGGCAAAGCCCACACACACCAGGAGTTGGTTAAGTGTTCTATACAGATAGCTCACTGTATCTGTGGATCAATGTTGATGCATATATAATACAAAAATAGTCATAAAGATGAATTAGTAATGAACAACTTGTTTCCCCACCACTCTCAGTATTTTTTCATTTAAACACCTGTCTCTTGAACAAAGAAGTCCTTGAGCATCTCAGGTCTCTGTTAATTCATTCCATCAGAAAATCAGCCTGTATACTGATGACATCCTATTAGGTTCCACTAACTTTTAATTTTACTTCATATCGTTTTTTCATCTGATCACAAGATACAGCTGGTTTTTTTTGGCAATCCTTTGCCTTTTTCAATGTGCAGGAAATATTTTGCATTGTTTGGAAACTACATTTCATCAAACTGAGATAAAGGACTTCAAATTCAAGTTGTATTAATGTAGAATAAATTACAGAACATTTGGAAGCAGGTAGCTTCCAAATGTTCTCGCACTTTCCGTTTTGCCTGACTTGGTAAACCTCTACAAAACTGTCTTTACAGAGTCAATTTCCTTTTTTTATCATAGTTGTCATTCTAAACGCAGACTGACTCTCTTAACAGTGGATCCATTAGGTCTTAACAGGACAAAAACCTGAATTTGGTGGATTTGTGTCCTTCTGCATTACTCATACATTCTGTACTCGATAGAAAAAAACATATAAGTCTTGGTAAGATATAGAACATGTCACAGTGTAGTTGGGCTCAAATTTATTCCATACTATAATTTTTATCAGCCTTTCTAACTGATTGTTGGAAACTGGACCTAAAGAGATTTTCACACCTTTATGTCATGATTTAAATAGTCAATGTTATGTCAGTAATTGGATGATATCGACAAATTATGAGATACAACACAATTCAATACAGAGTACTTCACGGAGCATTATTTCTTTCTAAAATCATCAACTTAAAATATATAATTCTAGAGATCTGATCCTTACACAAATTCAATCTTTTTGGATTAAATATATCAACTGTTGTGATGATAGACAACCTCATATTACAACAGTTATACTTTTATACTATACATGGACACAAATTATTTGAAGAAAAGGTCTTTCATATTTTAACATTATATCATTTTTACTGAAGGAAGGGAACAATGACCATGTGTTAATGCTGCAAACAGACAGGAGGAGACAGAGACTGTGCTAATATCTCTTTTGTGTCAAGTCCTTGAATAAAATTGTACTGTTTCATTAAACATTATTATATGTAAAAACTCAAATGAAATGCGTATCACATTATGCAGATAATACCCTGATTTTTATTACCAATCCTGAAAATGATCTGTCCTATTTGACAACAATTGAACATATCTAATATATCTTCTTTAAAGGTAAACATAAGTGATAACAGAGTGCTTTGTGATTGACCATTGAAATTATTCTACCATGTGTGTTGTTAGGTAATATAATTCAAACAGGAACGACAATGAAGGAACATCTACAAACTTAAAACAACTAAAATAACCTGGAAAGAATTTGACTTATTACTTTTGCGACTTTTTTAAATTAAATCTGACTAATAATTCTAATATATTATTAATGTCAAAGAAAGAAAGTAAAAAGACACGTCATATTTAGTCCATAAGTCCCTGTTGGAGTCAGTCAGAGCATTTCCATAGAGAGACACTTTGCATCAGCAGCACCATCCTCCAGTGCTCTGGGAGAGTTTATAGTCCTGAGAGTTGAACACTGGATGACTGACAGCTGTCCTTCATCACAACAGAAGACACAGAAATCCTCCTCATCAAAAACATGACTTTGATCTCCGTCCTCATCTGGACTCTCCTCTGCTGCTGCTTCACAGGTAAAGTCCAGAGAATCAAACTCCTCTCCTCTATGAACATCCGTCCCTCTGAAATGAAGCCGACAAAACCATGACGCTGCTTTATGTTTTTGTCTCTGTGTCCTCAGAGTCCAGAGGACAGGTCACAGTGACTCAGCCTGGAGCAGTGAGCTCTGCTCTGGGAGGCTCCGTCTCCATCTCCTGTAGGACCAGTCAGGGGGTTTATAATGGAAACTTTTTACACTGGTACCAACAGAGAGATGGAGAAACTCCTAAACTGCTCATTTATTATGCTAGCACTCTACAATCAGGGATTCCAGGTCGTTTTACAGGCAGTGGATCAAACTCTGCCTTCACTCTGACCATCAGTGGAGTCCAGACTGAAGATGCAGCAGTTTACTACTGTCAGAGTTTTCATGAGATCAACAGTCTGTATGTGTTCACACAGTGAAAAAGCGTCGTACAAAAACCTCCCTCAGTCAGACTGAACAGAAACTGAACTGACTGCTGCAGCTGGAAGCTACTGCAGAGACTGATACACTTCACTGAACACAAAGAAGTTCAATGACAAAAACTTTATCTTGGTGGAATTTAAATTAATCTTTCCAACACAGCTTTTCATCATCCATTTGTTGCACACTCGGACAAAAAGGGACTTCCAGGCGTGCATAAGTTTTTAAATAATAGTTT
>NW_026553691.1:0-30685 GCF_027596085.1 Anoplopoma fimbria | reverse complement strand
TCTGACCCCTCCCCGAGACCACTTTGCCTTGGGAGACCCTACCAGGAGCTATTGCCCCCGACAACACAGCTCTCAGGATCACTGGGGCACACAAACCCCTCCACCACGATAAGGTGGCGATTCATTGGAGAAGTGTTTTACATGTCAGTAGGGATATTCTTAGTTATTTTAGCAATTTTAATCCTGTATCGCTTTCCTTTTTAGCTGAAACCATATCCCGTATGAAATCAACCACGTGCAGCCTTGATTTTATACCAACTAAATTTCTTAAAGAGGTTATTGATAAAGTCGGGCCCAGTATTTTATTGATTATTAATAGCTCATTAGCAACAGGAACTGTTTCATACTCTTAAACATGCTGTGGTCCAACCTCTTTTAAAGAAACCTAATCTTGATCCTCGGTTCTTAGCAATTTTAGGCCAATTTCTAAACTTCTGTTTTCATCAAAAGTTTAAGAGAAAGTGGTCTCAACCCAACTTTTAGCTTTTATGTGTCTTGAGAAGTTTCAGTCTTAGTTTCAGTCTTAGAGCTTTACACAGTACAGACACCGCCCTCCTCAAGGTATCCAATGACCTCCTTTTAGTAGCTGACTGGGGTAATGCTCGATTTTAATCCTTTTCGAAGTGCAGCCTTTGCCACAGTAGACCATGCCATTTTAATCAACCGGCTTAAAAACTGGGTTTGCATCAAGGACTCTGCACTTAGTTGGTTTTATTTTTTACCTCTCAGACAGAACACAATCGGTCACCATAGGTAATTACTCATCCTCTAATTCTAACATTACCTGTGGTGTGCCGCAAGGTTCTATTTTAATTTCGCACCGGGTTGGTGTGGAATTCAACCTTATGTAGTGTGAGGTTGATGACCTGATTGAGAACTGGTGTGTCTAATCAGCAGCCAGCAACGCCCTCCTGCCACACACACACACACACACACACACACACACACACACACACACACACACACACACACACACACACATGCCCTGGGGAAACACAGAAAGAGAGAGGGGGAGGAGAAACACTAACAAAATACAAAGAGAACCAAACCAAAACCTAACAGTACCCCTCCCTCAAGGGACGCCACCTGGCGGCCTACCAGGCTTGTCAGGGAACTGACTCAAGAGGTCGGGCACAGGGACGGAGCCACTCAGGAGAACGGGGTACTTGGTACTGGGGCTCTTGAGACTGGGACACCATCTTTGCTGGCGAACTTCGAGTTGTCAGCTGTAGTGCCATTGATGGATCCATCCACCCAATGTTTCTGCAGATGTATCTCTTCAGTCACCAATGGGATGATATCCTTGGCGAGCTTTGCCTCCTTAATACATTCATGAAATTACTCATGTTTCCAAAAAGAAAAATCGACCTTGCTCGGCAAGTTACCAAGGACCCTTGTGGCCCTCCTTGAATGAAGGATAAAAAAGGGTAAGGAGACCTGAGACATGTGATTTGGCAGAAGTTTTTTTGTTTGTCACAATAAAATTAGTTTCTGGGAAGTTCTTTGATGTTTACATTCAGAGACATATCAAAGGTTAACTGATTTCCAGTAATGTGGTTAAAACTATTTTCTCATTGCATAATCCGCCTTGTTTCAAACAGAATGTTCAACATTGCAACATGAAAAGGCAGTCAGAGGTATCCCATCATTTGGTGACAGAGACGTTGAATAACAGTTCTGCTGTTAAGCCTCTGTTCTGCAGTCTGACTTTAGGCAAGGACAATCGAAGCAGAAACATAAAATACTGCCATCCCAACATGTGTGATCAACTGGCAGAGTTCAACGCCATGAAAGAAAAACTGGCAGCTCTGGAAGCCAGGCTAAAGGGCAATGATAAACAGATTGTGGAGATGAGGAACCAAGGTAGAGTGAAGCTTTTTGATTGGTTTGAAGAGTTTAATGAAAAGCATAAGCCTTAATAAGCAAAGTGTGAGTTGTGCAAAATTACAAAATGTGATGAGGATATTTTTCGCTTTGCATAGAGAGAACAAAGTTGATGTTCAGTGCAGAAGCTGGATCAAGACATTTAATTTGACCTTTCAACACAGAGACAACCTTCATCTACAAAAAAGTTATAACCAACATTGTAAATGCCTACAGACAATTCACAGGTAACAGCATTAAAGACGTCCTGCCGTCACTTTCATGGTTATTTTGTTAGGAGTATTAGCAAGTTATCTCTTATAATGGCTTATTATACATGTGGAATCATCAGTAATTCCTGTGTCTGTAATCCAACACTTTAAAATTATGAGTATGAGTAGTAATAATCAGCAAAAAAACAGACCATTTCACATGAACGGACAATACTTAATTTACCCCTCAACAAGCTCTGGCCTGCCTGTATGTCATACAAACTCATACTGTGTAGTCTAACATTATTCAAATACACAGAACTTTCTCTTAAATCTTAGTTTGGACCCTTACATTTCCAAAGATGCCAAATATGTCAGGATTAATTTTGGGAATTTGTGAGAACAAACTTTTTTATTTCCACTTCAAGGAAAGCTGCGCGCTTAAACTCTGTCTCCTTTCTTCTGTCTAAGTTCAAAATCAACTTAGACAGAATAAAGTTCCTCCTATTGTAAATTAAGAAAAGTAAATAAAAATGAGTTCTCTCTGTTTATGTCATAAGTCTGACAGTTTTATTGTGGAAAAACATTTTCAGCAGATATCACTACACTCATGTCATCTGTTGAAATTTATGTTCAAGAAATGTGTGTTTTTTCTGAAACTGTTCAATAAATACAGCTGCTTATGAATCTGTAAAGCAAAGAGAATCAAATAGCGGTTTATAATTAGAATACATTTAAATTAAAAAGGATTTCCTCCAACTAACTTCATTTCTCCGTTGATTTGCCATAATAACCCCTGACACACATTCATCTTTCCAAAGTAACCAAAAGTTACTTAAGGTCATTGAAAAATTGTGACACATTTCTGTTTACCTTGCTCTAGGATATCAAAAGTTTAACAGGTTGCCAGTAAATGTAATCATTACCACTTTCTGATTACATGATAATCCTTGTTTTAAAGGGGTTGTTCATCTTCAGACAACATAAAAGCAGCCAGAGGGATCACATCAGTCAGGATTCTGTTGCATGAGCAGTCTTGAATTGACTTGGAGAATGAATTTCCCACTTTTATTGTTTTTGTCGCTGTTCTGCAGCTTGACTTCGACCCAGGATAATAGTACTGCTACTGAAATAGAAGACACTATAGAAACACAGTCATGCTTTCCTGACATGTGCAACCTCCTGAAAGAGTTTGGTGCCATGAGAGAAAAACTGGGAGCTATGGAAACCAGGCTGAAGGACAGTGAAACCAGGCTGAAGGACAGTGAAACCAGGCTGACGGACAGCGAAACCAGGCTGAACGACAGTGAAACCAGGTTGACGGACAGCGAAACCAGGCTGAACGACAGTGAAACCAGGCTGAAGGACAGCGAAACCAGGCTGAAGGACAGTGAAACCAGGCTGAAGGACAGTGAAACCAGGCTGAAGGACAGTGAAACCAGGCTGAAAGACAGTGAAACCAGGCTGACGGACAGTGAAAGACAGATTCTTGAACTGAAGGGGAAAGGTAAAGTGAAACCCTATCTCTGATTTATTGAAATACTTCTATGAAGAATTATTATGTGTGTTGTGAACAACAAAATGGAACTATGGGAATACATTTACGAAATGACGTGGTCACAATTCTTTTTTTTGTTGTAAACAGAAAACAACACTGTAGTATTCAGTGCAGCAACAGGTGTAAATGGAGCCATTGGACCCTTTAATACAGACACAACTTTAATCTACAGAAGAGTGATAACAAACGTCGGCAATGCCTACAGTCCAGTTACCGGTATGTACTTAGTACTGACACTTTCTACAATATCTTTATAAACGAAAATGTCATATAAATTAAATGTAAATAATCAGGGCATTCATTTTACTTTTCATTGATTTCTGCTTGATGAGTTGTGCAGTGCAGGAAAAAGCTTGCTTAATGTTACGTATGTGAACCTTTTGTTGTTTTAAAACTATTTTTACCTTATGATCTGACGCAATAGCAGCAGCTGATTAGCTTTAGTAAGAAACTTTCACTAAAGTGCATGCAAAATGGTCAAGTTGTCAAAATGTTTTTATTTGGTCCTCTAATTATACGCACAACCTTTAGTCTTTACAGAACAAACATGACAAAACCAGTTCTTTGTGAAAGTATTCATGACAAAAACAACAGTTTGAAAAAATATATTGACTTGAATATTACTTAAATACCCTCCATTGTGTTTAAAGGCCTTGAACCTGGACACATACATTTGCCATGCTATGAGTATATGACGTTTCATGGAATCCAGACTATGAATCCTTCCAACTTTGGCAAACATCTGACTTTTCCTCTAGCGCCACCATGAGGATGAAATTTGTGGTTTAAGAGAAAAATCTAGGGACATCATCTAGTCATATTTTCATTAAGTCCACTCCTTTGGTTTATGACCAAATACCTGCAAAGCTAATGACATTCCCATCAGCCTAAGCCGTAGTATATGTTTGTTGCCAATTATCAAACGCTGGCATGCTAACAGGCTTAACTAACACGGTGAATATTACCATTTTACTATGATAGAATTATGGGTACAAGGAACGACCGGCAATGGCATCTCTCTTTTTTGAGATAATATTAACTACAATATGTCAAATGAAATGTTTATTTCTGACTTTTTCAGTTAAAGCTATGAAAGAGCGATTGTAAAGTGACCTGAAGTATATGTGGAAGCTTAATCGCTTCAGTAAGTTGCAATAGATAATGAGAGCACTTTCAAGACTTTCCAAAGCTGTGCCAGTTGTTAGAATATTTTTTTGTTTTCACAGGTATCTTCGCAGCACCTACTGCAGGCATTTACTACTTCACCTTCTATTATCATGCTGGAGGGGAACACCCAGTGAATCTATCCCTCTTCAAGAACAACGAGGTCGTTGTGTGGACCTCTGACCACCGCTCATTGGAAGACACGGCCGACAACGGAGGCAACGCAGTGTTTGTGCAGCTGCAGAAAGGGGACCAGCTGTTTGTGCGCTTACAGGCTGATACACATGTTTGGGGAAGCCTCAGCTCCTCTTTCAGTGGTTTCTTGTTCAGCCAGGTTTAAGAAACAGTGAAGATGATCCATTTGTCATCATGATTACGATTTTAGGTAAAGACTTAAACGTGCAGAGTGTAGGGTTTGTTTGTATCTAGTGGTGAGGTTGCAGATTGCGACAAATTGGAAGAAACGATGGCCGACACGAAAACGCAAATGACCCTTTCTAGAGTCAGTGTTTGGTTTATCCTTTATGAGCTACTGTAGCACAATGGTGCCTGTCTACTTCAAGATGACGAGCTCTGTATGTAGACATTGACTGCTCATTCTAAAGTAATGAAAACACAATTCTTCTTTTCATTAAAGAACAGATACTTTTTGATATCATATTACATTTCTACCAATAGATCCCCTTAAATGCTGCACACTGTACTTTTGACAGGTCTGAAATAAATTGAGTATTTTCATTTGAATTCAATCTAATAATCTAAACTAGATGCTACTGCGGGATAAAACGTCAATTTATATTCCAATTGGGCTTTTGAAAACTGGGACTTTTTTATTTTTTCTGAGTTTAAATTGCAGAAAGAATCAGAAAACAGTTGTGTGTCAGTAACGACATTTCAGAAATCAAAATCAAAGCTTTTGGTTAAAGAATGTATCTTATTAACTTTAGTTACACATCAAATAACACAGCTTGATCAGAGGCTCAAACTATTATTAAATAAATCTGCTTCAAACTATGCTAAAATAGATGAAGTGCTTAAGACTGATGATTTGTGATTTGAAGTTGTCATTAAAAAAAAAGAAATGTGACAACCACCCAGTTGTTTCCTCAGGTATCTTCAAGCACTTGCTGCAGGTTTCTATTACTTTACTCTCTCTCTTTTTTTTTTTTTTTACTTTACTAGGCTTTCTACCAAATAAGACTAATGTCAGAGGAGAGGTAAACAAATGAACATATTACTACTCTTCACCACCAGAGGGACCATATCAGTCAAAGCTTAGAGAATGGAGATCTTGAAAAAACTTTGAAGATGCACATTGCCACTTTACAGTTTGTGTTGCTGTTTTGTGCAGTAATGCCAACTAAGCAATGTGTTGCTGGATTGATTAACTTTTCAGACTACCCAAGACTGAAAACAGCTAGCCTGGCTCTGCAGAACACTATCAGCCTCAATTCAAAACATTTTTCCCAAAATATCAAACAGTTCCTTTACGTAATTTCAATAGCTAATAAATACACTGAACTAAAGCAGTCATCTTTCTAAAATGAAATGATTAGACAAACTTCTAACTTTTTTGATAGAAGTAGAAAAACTTGTCAATAACAAGCTTTGGTCTGGCATCTAACATACTGTATGTTCTTTGTCTTCTCTTTTTTGCATTGTTGAACATTAAAGAACCCAAACTAAGCCCCTTTCAGTGTTGATATGATACTTTAAACTAAGGTTTGTTTCAAATGTTTCTCTGCCATTCAAAAATATGCAATAAACCAAAACAATGAACTGAAACAGAAAAAGCTGTTTAATAGTTTTTATAGCACAATATCATGATTCAATGTTAACATCAAACATAGTAAATAAAAATGCAGCTTTAAGCCATTTCTTTGATAATATGAAAACAAAGCACAGCTATAAAAGGATCTATTCATAACCAAGAAGGAAACATTTTTACATTTGAAAGTAAAGTCATCAATTCCAGGCAGACTTCTAAAACATTTTAAGAGGTTTCTGTGTAGTTATTTTTAAAAAATCAATCAATTCAATTCAAGCAACTCACTGTGGGTGAGACTACACACAAGAAAAACAAATAAGCAGCAAGTCACTGTGGGTGAGACTGAACGCAAGAAATCATTAAACATCAGAAGCAACATCACTCTTTGATTGAGCTGTTTACATCATTGACATCATGATTAAAAAGGTTTGGCAACAATGGTGGAATATAACTAAGTACTTGTATTGCATAGGTCAAAAATACTGTACTCTATTTGAGTATTTCTTTTATGCTACTTCATACTTGTACTCAGTGGCGGCAGCAATGATTATGGAGTAGGGCGCCGCCCCATCAAAATTTCAGGAAAAAAGTAAGACACAGTAAACATAAATTACATAATAAAAAGTAATTACCACGTCTGTTCAGTGTTCACTCATACAATGGGTTTTACTTTTAAAATGGCCATTCAATATTGGGTTTATTCTGGGGTGTTTCATGCACAATAGTGAGGGCGCCGGCCAAATGAGTGTGTATGTGGCCTCTTAAACTTTTGGCTTCCATGTGACAACATGCTCCTCTAATTGGTCACTTCAAGATTCTCCTCCGGGCAGCTCTGCACCTTCAGCGTTGGGCTCATTTTTCATCCAGGATCTGATTGATTCATGATACCTGTCAGAACTGACTGCCTGTCACTCAAAAGCGACAGAAACGCCCAACCACACGGAGCACATGAAAAAAACACAACGAGAAGACAAGGAGACATGGCAAGCAAACATGTTTTTTTTAATCCTGTCTCGTTCGGTGGAAAAAAAATAATAAAGGAGCTTGGACCGGAGCTGCCTGATATACAAATTTTCTAAAGTTTATTGGAAGGAGTTAACTAGAGGCTTCTCCCGTTTTTTTACACCAAACACAGTTTAGTGTGTGGATTATGCAATTTTTATTGCTTTCCATGCTTGTTTTTTAAATGTTGGCTGGCACTGAAGCTTGTGGACAAAACTATTGACCTGAAAATCTCTCTGAAAAACTGCAAACGGCAAAAAGCCGTCAACAGCAAAGCTACTTGTTAACATCAAACAATTAGATGATTGGCAGCTTTTAGAACATTAGACTTGTTTGTGAAATGACAGATTTCAATCAGAAAGTTTGAAAAATTTGCTAACCTGAAGGAGAGGAGAGCAAAATTTATTTCAATAGTTTATTGTTGTGTTGTAATCCCCGTAGTGCTCTATTTGATTTTTTAGCACCAGCCGCCACTGCTTGTACTTCAAATATTAATCACACCTGTCAGAATGTCCTGGACTCTGTTGCCCCCCTGAAAAACAAAAGGTCAAATACAACACCCCAGCCCTGGCTAAACGAATCCACCCGAGATTTAAAGAGAGACTGTAGGAGAAAGGAACCAAAATGGAAAAAAATGTATTTCATGAGATTTGGAAAGATGCGATGAAGAACTATCAGAAGGCAGTTAAAGAAGCAAGGACTTTGTTCTTCTCAAATGAAATTTTAGCAAAATTAAAAAGGGGGGTGATCTAAATGGTCACCGCCTCCCCTTTCATTTTACTGATGCCTCACAAGAACTGTGTGAGCTATTTTTAAACCTTCTTTACAAATGGAGTAAAAGGACATTAGGCAACAAATTACCCCCACCTCCACAACCGTGTTTTACATGTCCATCCATCCATCCATCTCCTTCCGCTTATCCAGGGCCGGGTCGCGGGGGCAGCAAGCTAAAGGAGGGTCCTCCAGACGTCCTTCTCCCCAGCAACACTTTCCAGCTCCTCCTGGGGAACCCCGAGGCGTTCCCAGGCCAGACGAGATATATAATCTCTCCAGCGTGTTCTGGGTCTACCCCGGGGCCTCTTACCAGTTGGACGTGCCTGGAAAACCTCTAAAGGGAGGCGTCCAGGAGGCATCCTGATCAGATGCCCGAGCCACCTCAGCTGGCCCCTTTCGACGCGAAGGAGCAGCGGCTCTACTCCGAGCTCCCTCCGGATGTCTGAGCTCCTCACCCTATCTCTAAGGCTGAGCCCAGCCACCCTACGAAGGAAGCTCATTTCGGCTGCTTGTATTCGCAATCTCATTCTTTCGGTCACTACCCAAAGCTCATGACCATAGGTGAGGGTTGGAACGTAGATGGACTGGTAAATCGAGAGCTTTGCCTTTCGGCTCAGCTCCTTCTTCACCAAAACGGTCCGGTACAACGCCCGCATCACTGCTGACGCTGCACCGAACCGCCTGTCCATCTCCCGCTCCATTTTACCCTCACTCGTGAATAAGATCCCGAGATACTTGAACTCCCTCGCTTGGGGCAGTGACTCACTCCCAACCCAGAGGGTGCAATCCACCGTTTTCCGGAAGAGAACCATGGCCTCAGACTTGGAGGTACTGACTCTCATCCCGACCGCTTCACACTCGGCTGTGAACCACCCCAGTGCGTGCTGAAGGTCCCGTTCTGAAGAAGCCAACAGAACCACATCATCTGCAAAAATCAGGGATGTGATTCTGAGGTCCCCAAACCGGAAACTCTCCTCCCCCCGGCTGCGCCTTGAAATCCTGTCCATGAAAATCACAAACAGGATTGGTGACAATGGGCAGCCCTGGCGGAGGCCAACACGCACTGGGAACAAGCTCGACTTTGTACCGAGTATCCGGACACAGCTCTCACTTTGGTCATACAAGGACCGAATGGCTCGTAGTAACGAACCAGGTACCCCATATTCCCGCAGTACCCCCACAGGACTCCCCGAGGGACACGGTCGAAGGCCTTCTCCAAGTCCACAAAACACATGTAGACTGGATGAGCAAACTCCCATGCACCCTCCAACAGACCTGCAAGGGTAAAGAGTTGGTCCGCTGTTCCACGTCCAGGACGGAATCCGCATTGCTCCTCCTGAATCTGAGGTTCGACAATCGGACGGAGCCTCCTTTCCAGCACCCTGGAGTAAACTTTCCCGGGGAGGCTGAGCAGTGTGATACCCCTATAATTGGAGCACACTCTCCGGTCCCCCTTTTTGAAAATGGGAACCACCACCCCGGTCTGCCACTCCACAGGCACTGTACCCGACTTCCACGCGACAGTGAAGAGACGTGTCAACCAAGACAGCCCAACAATGTCCAGAGCCTTTAGCATCTCCGGTCGAATCTCATCCACTCCTGGCGCTTTGCCGCTGAAGAGCTTTTTAACTAACTCAACGACCTCCGCCAGGCATATGGACGAGACTTCCCCTGAGTCTTCAGACTCTGCCTCTTCCACAGAGAACTTGTTGGTCGGGTTCAGGAGTTCCTCAAAGTGTTCTTTCCACCGCTCGACAATATCCCCAGTCCGGGTCTGCAGTTCTCCCCCTGCTGAGCACAGCCTGAGAAAAGCCCTGTTTCCCCTTTCTGAGTCGTCTCACGGTTTGCCAGAACTTCCTTGAGGCCATTCGAAAGTCCTTCTCCATGGCCTCGCCAAACTCCTCCCACACCCGGGTTTTGCCTCAGCAACCGCCGCAGCTGCAGCCCTTCTGGCCAACCGGTACCTGCCTGCTGATTCAGGAGACCCCTCGGCCAACCAAGCCCGAAAGGCCTCCTTCTTCAGCTTGACGGCCTCCTTCACCGCTGGTGTCCACCAGCGGGTTCTTGGATTGCCGCCATGACAGGCACCGATCGCCTTCCGACCACAACTCCTAGCAGCAGCTTCCACAATGGAGGATTTGAACATGGCCCACTCGGATTCCATGTCCCCAGCCTCCCCGGGATGCACGAGAAATTGTTCCGGAGGTGGGAGTTGAAGACCTTGCGGACAGGATCCTCAGCCAGACGTTCCCAGTTCACCCTCACTACACGTTTGGGTTTACCCGGTCTGTCCGGCAGCCTCCCCCGCCACCTGATCCAACTCACCACCAGGTGGTGATCAGTTGACAGCTCTGCTCCTCTCTTCACCCGAGTGTCCAAGACATACGGCCGCAGGTCTGATGACACAACTACAAAGTCGATCATAGACCTTTGGCCTAGGGTGTTCTGGTACCAAGTACACTTATGAACCTCCCTATGCTCAAACATGGTGTTTGTTATGGACAGTCCATGACTAGCACAGAAGTCCAACAACAAAGCACCACTCGGGTTCAGATCGGGCAGGCCGTTCCTCCCAATCACACCCCTCCAGGTTTCTCCATCGTTACCCACGTGAGCGTTGAAGTCTCCCAGAAGAACTATGGAGTCCCCAGTCGGCGCCCTTTCCAGAACACCACCCAAGGACTCCAAGAAGGCCGCGTACTCCGAACTGACGTTTGGTGCATAGGCACAAACAACAGTCAGAGACTTTCCTCCTGCGATTCCCAGTCGCAGAGAGGCGACCCTCTCGTTCTCCGGGGAGAACTCCAGAACAGCGGCGCTCAGCCGGGGGCTTGTGAGTATCCCCACACCCGCCCAGCGCCTCTCACCCTGGGCAACTCCGGAAAAGGAAAAGTCCAGCCCCTCTCCAGGAGTTTGGTTCCAGAACCGGTGCTATGCGTGGAGGTGAGCCCAACTATATCTAGCTGGTAGCGTTCCACCTCCCGCACCAGCTCCGGTTCCTTCCCCGCCAGAGAGGTGACATTCCACGTCCCTAGAGCTAGTCTGTGATGCCGGGGGTCAGCACGCCCAGGTCTCCGCCCCAGCCTGCCGCCCAGCTCACATTGCACCCGACCCCAATGCCTATCCCTGCGGGTGGTGGGCCCACAAGGTGGCGGCACGATGTAGCTTTTTCGGGCTGGGCCCGGCCGGGCCCCATGTGCCAAGGCCCGGCCACCAGACGCTCGCCGGCGAGCTCCCCTACCAGGTCTGGCTCCAGGAGGGTGCCCCGGTTTCCCTATTCCGGGCGAGGTGCCACAACCTTGTATCGTCCGATTCATTGAGGTTTGGTGAATCGCTCTTAGTCTGACCCCTCCCCCGAGACCACTTTGCCTTGGGAGACCCTACCAGGAGCTATTGCCCCCGACAACACACCTCTCAGGATCACTGGGGCACACAAACCCCTCCACCACGATAAGGTGGCGATTCATTGGAGAAGTGTTTTACATGTCAGTAGGGATATTCTTAGTTATTTTAGCAATTTTAATCCTGTATCGCTTTCCTTTTTAGCTGAAACCATATCCCGTATGAAATCAACCACGTGCAGCCTTGATTTTATACCAACTAAATTTCTTAAAGAGGTTATTGATAAAGTCGGGCCCAGTATTTTATTGATTATTAATAGCTCATTAGCAACAGGAACTGTTTCATTCTCTTAAACATGCTGTGGTCCAACCTCTTTTAAAGAAACCTAATCTTGATCCCTCGGTTCTTAGCAATTTTAGGCCAATTTCTAAACTTCTGTTTTCATCAAAAGTTTAAGAGAAAGTGGTCTCAACCCAACTTTTAGCTTTTATGTGTCTTCGAGAAGTTTCAGTCTTAGTTTCAGTCTTAGAGCTTTACACAGTACAGACACCGCCCTCCTCAAGGTATCCAATGACCTCCTTTTAGTAGCTGACAGGGGGAATGCTCGATTTTAATCCTTTTCGACCTAAGTGCAGCCTTTGCCACAGTAGACCATGCCATTTTAATCAACCGGCTTAAAAACTGGGTTTGCATCAAGGACTCTGCACTTAGTTGGTTTTATTTTTTACCTCTCAGACAGAACACAATCGGTCACCATAGGTAATTACTCATCCTCTAATTCTAACATTACCTGTGGTGTACCGCAAGGTTCTATTTTAATTTCGCACCGGGTTGGTGTGGAAGCCAACCTTATGTAGTGTGAGGTTGATGACCTGATTGAGAACTGGTGTGTCTGATCAGCAGCCAGCAACGCCCTCCTGCCACACACACACACACACACACACACACACACACACACACACACACACACACACACACACACACACACACACACACACACACACACACACACACACACACACACACACACATGCCCTGGGGAAACACAGAAAGAGAGAGGGGAGGAGAAACACTAACAAAATACAAAGAGAACCAAACCAAAACCTAACAGTACCCCTCCCTCAAGGGACGCCACCTGGCGGCCTACCAGGCTTGTCAGGGAACTGACTCAAGAGGTCGGGCACAGGGACGGAGCCACTCAGGAGAACGGGGTACTTGGTACTGGGGCTCTTGAGACTGGGACACCATCTTTGCTGGCGAACTTCGAGTTGTCAGCTGTAGTGCCGTTGATGGATCCATCCACCCAATGTTTCTGCAGATGTATCTCTTCAGTCACCAATGGGATGATATCCTTGGCGAGCTTTGCCTCCTTAATACATTCATGAAATTACTCATGTTTCCAAAAAAAAAACCGACCTTGCTCGGCAAGTTACCAAGGACCCTTGTGGCCCTCCTTGAATGAAGGATAAAAAAGGGTAAGGAGACCTGAGACATGTGATTTGGCAGAAGTTTTTTGTTTGTCACAATAAAATTAGTTTCTGGGAAGTTCTTTGATGTTTACATTCAGAGACATATCAAAGGTTAACTGATTTCCAGTAATGTGGTTAAAACTATTTTCTCATTGCATCATCCGCCTTGTTTCAAACAGAATGTTCAACATTGCAACATGAAAAGGCAGTCAGAGGTATCCCATCATTTGGTGACAGAGACGTTGAATAACAGTTCTGCTGTTAAGCCTCTGTTCTGCAGTCTGACTTTAGGCAAGGACAATCTAAGCAGATACATAAAATACTGCCATCCCAACATGTGTGATCAACTGGCAGAGTTCAACGCCATGAAAGAAAAACTGGCAGCTCTGGAAGCCAGGCTAAAGGGCAATGATAAACAGATTGTGGAGATGAGGAACCAAGGTAGAGTGAAGCTTTTTGATTGGTTTGAAGAGTTTAATGAAAAGCATAAGCCTTAATAAGCAAAGTGTGAGTTGTGCAAAATTACAAAATGTGATGAGGATATTTTTTGCTTTGCATAGAGAGAACAAAGTTGATGTTCAGTGCAGAAGCTGGATCAAGACATTTAATTTGACCTTTCAACACAGAGACAACCTTCATCTACAAAAAAGTTATAACCAACATTGTAAATGCCTACAGACAATTCACAGGTAACAGCATTAAAGACGTCCTGCAGTCACTTTCATGGTTATTTTGTTAGGAGTATTAGCAAGTTATCTCTTATAATGGCTTATTATACATGTGGAATCATCAGTAATTCCTGTGTCTGTAATCCAACACTTTAAAATTATGAGTATGAGTAGTAATAATCAGCAAAAAAACAGACCATTTCACATGAACGGACAATACTTAATTTACCCCTCAACAAGCTCTGGCCTGCCTGTATGTCATACAAACTCATACTGTGTAGTCTAACATTATTCAAATACACAGAACTTTCTCTTAAATCTTAGTTTGGACCCTTACATTTCCAAAGATGCCAAATATGTCAGGATTAATTTTGGGAATTTGTGAGAACAAACTTTTTTTTATTTCCACTTCAAGGAAAGCTGCGCGCTTAAACTCTGTCTCCTTTCTTCTGTCTAAGTTCAAAATCAACTTAGACAGAATAAAGTTCCTCCTATTGTAAATTAAGAAAAATAAATAAAATGAGTTCTCTCTGTTTATGTCATAAGACTGACAGTTTTATTGTGGAAAAACATTTTCAGCAGTTATCACTACACTCATGTCATCTGTTGAAATTTATGTTCAAGAAATGTGTGTTTTTTCTGAAACTGTTCAATAAATACAGCTGCTTATGAATCTGTAAAGCAAAGAGAATCAAATAGCGGTTTATAATTAGAATACATTTAAATTAAAAAGGATTTCCTCCAACTAACTTCATTTCTCCGTTGATTTGCCATAATAACCCCTGACACACATTCATCTTTCCAAAGTAACCAAAAGTTACTTAAGGTCATTGAAAAATTGAGACACATTTCTGTTGACGTTGCTCTAGGATATCAAAAGTTTAACTGGTTGCCAGTAAATGTAATCAATACCACTTTCTGATTACATAATAATCCTTGTTTTAAAGGGGTTGTTCATCTTCAGACAACATAAAAGCAGCCAGAGGGATCACATCAGTCAGGATTCTGGTGAGCGATCTTGAATTGACTTGGAGAATGAATTTCCCACTATTACTGTTTGTGTCACTGTTCTGCAGCTTGACTTGGACCCAGGATTATGATAGTAATCCTGAAACAGGCACTATAGAAACACAGTCATGCTTTCCTGACATGTGCAACCTCCTGAAAGAGTTTGGTGCCATGAGAGAAAAACTGGGAGCTATGGAAACCAGGCTGAGGGACAGTGAAAGCCAGATTCTTGAACTGAAGGGCAAAGGTAAAGTGAAACACTTTCTCTGATTTATTGAAATACTTCCGTGAATTATTATTATGTGTGTTGTGAACAACAAAATGGAACTATGGGAATACATTTACGAAATAATGTGGTCACAATTTTTTTTTTGTTGTAAACAGAAAACAACACGGTAGTATTCAGTGTAGCAAATGGTGGAAATGGAGCTGTTGGACCCTTTGATGCACACACAACTTTAATCTACAGAACAGTGATGACAAACATCGGCAATGCCTACAGTCCAGTTACCGGTATGTACTTAGTACTGACACTTTCTACAATATCTTCATGAATGAAAACGTCATAAAAATAAAATATGACATTCACTGAGGTTCATCTGCAATTACTTTCCATTGATTTTCGCCTGATGAGTTGTGCAGTGCAGGAAAAAGCTTGCTTAATGTTAAGTATGTGAACTTTTTTTGTTTTTACCTTATGATCTGACTCAATAGCAGCAGCTGATTAGCTTTAGTAAGAAACTTTCACTAAAGTGCATGCAAAATGGCCAAGTTGTCATCACTTTTTTGTTTGGTCCGCTAATGATTGACTTGAATATTACTCGCAAGAAAAAAAAATACCCTCCATGGTGTTTAAAGGCCTTGAACCTGAACACATACATTTGCCATGCTATGAGGATATGGCATTTCATGGAACCCAGACTAAAAATCCTTCCAACTTTGGCAAACACCTGACTTTTCCTCTAGCGCCACCATGAGGATGAAATTTGTGGTTTCAGATTGAAAAATCTAGGGACATCATCTAGTCATATTTTCATTAAGTCCACTCCTTTGGTTTATGACCAAATACCTGCAAAGCTAATGACATTCCCATCAGCCTAAGCCGTAGTATATGTTTGTTGCTAATTATCAAACACTAGCATGCTAACAGGCTTAACTAACACGGTGAATATTACCATTTTACCATGATAGAATTATTGTTGCAAGGAATGACCAGTATCTGCATCTCTCTTTTTTTTAGATAATATTAACTACAATTTGTCAAATGAAATGCTTATTTTTGACTTTTTGCGTTAAAGCTATGAAAGAGCGATTGTAAAGTGACCTGAAGTATATGTGGAAGCTTAATTGCTTCAGTAAGTTGCAATAGATAATGAGAGCACTTTCAAGACTTTCCAAAGCTGTGCCAGTTGTTAGAATATTTTTTTGTTTTCACAGGTATCTTCGCAGCACCTACTGCAGGCATTTACTACTTCACCTTCTATTATCATGCCGGAGGGGATCACCCAGTGAATCTATCCCTCTTCAAGAACAACGAGGTCGTTGTGGGGACCTCTGACCACCGCTCATTGAACGACGGGGCCGACAACGGAGGCAACGCAGTGTTTGTGCAGCTGCAGAAAGGGGACCAGGTGTTCGTGCGCTTACATGCTAATACACATGTTTGGGGAGACGACTACAGCACCACTTTCAGCGGTTTCTTGGTCAACCAGGTTTAAGAAACAGTGAAGATGATCCATTTGTCGTCATGATTACGACTTTAGGTAAAGACTTAAACGTGCAGTGTGTAGCGTTTGTTGGTATCTAGTGGTGAGGTTGCAGATTGCAACAAATTGAAACTTCTTCCATGTGCCAAGCGTCTAGAAACCCAACGATGGCCAACATGAAAAACGCAAATGACCCTTTCTAGAGTCAGTGTTTGGTTTATCCTTTCTGAGCTACTGTAGCACAATGGTGCCTGTCTACTTGAAGATGACCAGCTCTGTATGTAGACATTGACTGCTCATTCTAAAGTAATGAAAACACAATTCTTATTTTCATTAAAGAACAGATACTTTTTGATATCATATTACATTTCTACCAATAGATCCCCTTAAATGCTGCACACTGTACTTTTGACAGGTCTGAAATAAATTGAGTATTTTCATTTGAATTCAATCTAATAATCTAAACCAGATGCTACTGCGGGATAAAACGTCAATTTATATTCCAATTGGGCTTTTGAAAACTGGGACTTTTTTATTTTTTTCTGAGTTTAAATTGCAGAAAGAATCAGAAAACAGTTGTGTGTCAGTAACGGCATGTCAATACATTTCAGAAATCAAAATCAAAGCTTTTGGTTAAAGAATGTATCTTATTAACTTTAGTTACACATCAAATAAAGCATTTGATCAGAGGCTCAAACTATTATTGAATAAATCTGCTTCAAACTTTGCTAAAATAAATAAAGTGCTTAAGACTGATGATTTGTGATTTGCAGTTGCCATTAAAAAAATGAATTGTGACAACCACCCAGTTGTTTCCTCAGGTATCTTCAAGCACTTGTTGCAGGTTTCTATTACTTTACTCTCTCTCTCTTTTTAACTTTACTAGTGTTCTACCAAATAAGACTAATGTCAGAGGAGAGGTAAACAAATGAACATTTTACTACTCTTCACCACCAGAGGGACCATATCAGTCAAAGCTTAGAGAATGGAGATCTTGAAAAAACTTTGAAGATGCACATTGCCACTTTACAGTTTGTGTTGCTGTTTTGTGCAGTAATGCCAACTAAGGAATGTGTTGCTTACCTGCTCTCATGAAAACTGAAAACAGCTAGCCTGGCTCTGCGGAACATAATCTGCCTCAATAAAAAAAAAAAAATCCCAAAATATCAAACGTAATTTCAATAGCTAATACATACACTGAACTAAAGCAGTCCTTTTTCGAAAATGAAATGTTTACACAAACTTCAAACTTTTTTCATAGAATTAGAAAAACTTGTCAATAACAAGCTTTGGTCTGGCATCTAACATACATACATACAGATACATACAGATACATCTGGCATCTAACATACTGTATGTTCTTTGTCTTCTCTTTTTTGAATTGTTGAACACTAAAGAACCCAAACTAAGCCCCTTTTAGTGTTGATATGATACTTAAAAAACCGTAAGGTTTGAAGTTCCAATGTCCTATTTAAGCTATGTTTTGTCGCTTCAAACTTGTCGCTTCAAACGTTTGTTTCTATTTTTCTCTCTTATACAAAAATATGCAATAAACCAAAACAATGAACTGAAAGAGACAGAAAAAGCGGTGTAATAGTTTTTATAGCACAATACCATGATTCAATGTTATCAAACATAGTAATAAATGCAGCTTTAAGACATTTCCTTGACAATATGAAAACAAAGCACAGCTAGAAAAGAATCTATTTATAACCAAGAAGGAAAACATTTTTACATTTGAAAGTAAAGTCATCAATTCCAGGTATCCTTCTAAAACATTTTAAGAGATTTGGTGTTGTATTGGTTAACAAGTATGGATTTCACATTTTTTGTCATTTTCAATTAAAGCAACTCACTGTGGGTGGGCCTAGAAACAAGAAAAACAAATAAGCTCCAACTCACTGTGGGTGGGCCTAGAAACAAGAAAAACAAATAAGCTCCAACTCACTGTGGGTGGGCCTAGAAACAAGAAATCATTAAACATAAGTGAATATCAGTCTTTGATTGAGCTGTTTACACCTTGTTGACATCATGATTAGGCAAGGTTTGGCTACAAAGTGGAATATAACTAAAGTACATTTACTCAAGTATTGCATCTAGGTCAAAATTAGAAATACTTGTACTCTATTTGAGTATTTCTATTTTATGCTACTTTATACTTCTACTTCAAATATTAATCACACCTGTCAGAATGTCCTGGACTCTGTTGCCCCCCTGAAAAACAAAAGGTCAAATACAACACCCCAGACCTGGCTAAACGAATCCACCCAAGGTTTAAAGAGAGACTGTAGGAGAAAGGAACCAAAATGGAAAAAAAACGGCTTACATGTATTTCATGAGATTTGGAAAGATGCAATGAAAATCTATCAGAAGGCAGTTATAGAAACAAGGACTGCTTTCTTCTCAAATTTAATTTTAGCAAAATTAAAAGGGGGGTGATCTAAATGGTCACCCTGCCCCCTTTCGTTTTACTGATGCCTCACAAGAGGTTTGCGAGCAGTTTTTAAACTGTTTTACAAATAGAGCAAAAGGACAATAGGCAACAAATTACCATGCCATTTTAATCAACCGTCTTAAAAACTGGGTTGGCATCAAGGACTCTGCACTTAGTTGGTTTTATTTTTCCTCTCAGACAGAACACACTCGGTCCTCTAATTCTAACATTACCTGTGGTGTACCGCAAGGTTCTATTTTAGGTCCAATGTTATTTTCCATATACATGCTCCAACTAGGTCAAATCATCCAACTTCACAATATCTCTTTTCATTGCTACGCAGACGACACACAGATATACCTTCCAATGAGACCCGACGACCCAAGAAGCCTAGCTGCTATTTTAGACTGTCTTAAAGATATCAACTGTTGGATGGCACAACATTTTCTTCAACTCAATCATTTCAAATCAGATTTTATATTATTAAGTCCCCCAAACCCCATCACTCCTATTGTAAGTGCCCTTGGTTCCCCTGTCTGTAAATATGAAGTCCACTGCAAGAAACTTAGGAGTTCTATTTGATTCAGATTTCAGTTTAAACCCGACATCATAAAAGAAGTCCAGTCCTATTTCCTTCAAATCAGAACCATCTACAAAAACAAATGAAAAAAATAATAATTCATGCATTTATTTTTTCAACACTGGACTACTGTAATTTCCTCCTCTCTGGCGTCAACCAAGACTTTTAACTGGTTTTAACAGACTTTTTACAGACTGGCTTTTATGTGATGTTGTTGCTTTAATGTTTCGTTTTATTATTGGTTTTACTTATTTCATTTTCCAATATTATTTTATCTTTTTTATTAATTGTATTAATTAAATTGTTGTTTAATTTATTTAGTTTATTTATTAGTTTATTTTTAACCTATCGATTGTTTTTATTGTTTTATCAGGGTTTAAGTCTTACCTTAGTTTGTCTTCCATTGTTGAGCTTTCTTTTGTTTTATTGCCTTGCTTTTGCTGCTTTGTCTGTCAAAGCACTTTGTAAACTCTTGTTTTAAAAAGGTGCTATATAAATAATGTTATTATTAAAATTATTATTATTATTTTTTTTAAATGATTGTGCATAGAGTGTGTTTTTGGAATCACTCTCAGTAGGGAACTGTTGCAGCTAGTGGGTGATAAGCCTCTAACTGCATGAGACTTCACCACCCACTCCCTTCCCACACAAACACACTCTATAAGTGTTAATTGTTTTTGTACTGCAGGTTCGCTCCACTCCCTTCTATGCATGAAGCTGAACCGGCCTTTCAGCTGAAATCCTTAACTCTGCTGAACTTTCTTAGCTTGAATAAAGAAGAACAAACCTTAGCAACATTTGTGTTGAATACTTTTATTTCTGAACTCCAACGGACAAATTCCACAACAATGATGATAAGGTCTGGAAAGTTCCAAGAGAATTCAAAGCAAAGAGGAGGAGAAAGCGTCTGCAGCTCAAGGTAGACAGAACAGGTTTCATTATGGCATAAAGTTGCATACAAAATACTAAGTCAAACACCTTTTATATATTTATTTGCATTCATGTTTTACCCTGGAGAATATAACCAATGAAAAAAGGATTTTAAAACAGTTTTGAATTTTTTTTCACAGAGCAGTATATGGATATAAATGTGGCAAGAATTAGTTTGACAATAATGGGATTATACAGAGTAATAATAGTATGAACAGAACTCATCATGGAAAAGGGTACCCATAAGTGTTATTAAAGCAAGCAACCTATTAACCTTAAGATTAGCTGGAAACAAAACTGGCACATGTTCTTTTAATCATGCTCAACTCAAGAAATGTTATGATCGACAAGCTCAATCAAACACAGAATATGATGCATAACAAATTCCAATGCTTTCATGTGAGCAAAAAAGGCTTAGTTTAACGATAAGGTTGACAGAGGTTTTAGGTGTCAGGTCAATAATAGGCCGGACAACTGGGATCCAATGTCAAACACTTTCAGAACTTGGCCTTTTCTAAGAAGTGTCTAAGGCCGGCAGGGGCGACTTCTAGGGATTGGCCTTTGGTTGATGTATCTCTCAAAATGGACAGGACGGCAGCGGTTTCCAACAATATTACAAGCCACAATAACAGGTTTCATGGCATCAGAAATACTTGTTACTTTGCAATTGTTATTGATTATGAGATCATATACCTGCATGCGTGAATCACTGATGCATAAGTTACCATTGTTACTTATCGGGTGGCCTTTGCCATTACAGATCTTCTCGACACTTGTCTGATCCTCGAGGAAGGACTGCGTAGGTGTGGCGCAGATATGACTGGCTGTTAAGTACCTGTGTAAAGAGATCAATGTTTCACTGCAAAGTAAATAACATTCATAATCTAGTTTAATTATTTTGAAATATGTAAATGTTTCAATGTTTATATCAATGTGAATTGTTGGTCATTTCGTCGACAGAATTTTCAAAATGCTGTTTAAGTATGAATTGCTTTAATTATCTTGCTCTAATAAGTGCCCAATGAACTCAGTTACTTAAATTGTTCACTCACTTCTCCCATTCAGTCTTCGATGTTCTGTCAAAGGTCTTCTTAACAATGTGTCTCTGAACAAATCTGCCCGCATTGTTGTTATTGTTGTTATTGTTGTAACTCTGACAAGGTTGATTTTCGCCAAGATCAAGGAGAGTGAACGTGATGGTGATCAGGAGAAGAATCTTCATCTTGTCTACAGGGGAGGAAGAATGAAATAAATAAATACAGCAGTATCTTACTCATCCACAAGTCTCTGGTAAATGAATCAGTACTGTCACAGTGCCTTACATTTTTACTAAAATGATAGCAATTTATATTATAGACAAACTCTGGATTAGCAACATGTAATTTCAATAAAACAAAATCAGTTTAATCTCACATATTTAAGGAAGTTTGAATTTGTCAAAAAGCTCAAGACATTTACAGCAGCATTTCTAATGTCTCTTTTGATCTCCTGCATTCATGTTGAGTGTGTCTGCAGAAGTCTCACACAAAGGTTAATTTGGTGTATTATCTCAAATTGACGTTTAAATAAATATGTATCCACATTTTAAGAAGATAACTGTTTGTTAGTAAAGTAAGTACATTTGAAAACTTTGAAAAGAAAGCAAAAAACATGTGATAATGACATTTTTTATGTTAGATTTAATGACTGACTTAGTTGTTTTCTTACTTTCATGTCTGTGATTACTTATGTGATGGCAGACTGAGCTGTCTGCAACCTGGATGTGTAAGACAGTGATTAGTCGCCCTCTAGTCGTACTCTAGAGTAATTGTGCAGTAACAACTACTTCCTGCTGTAAAGTACACACAGCCAGACACAACCAGGAAATTGTTTTTTTTTATGTAGAGAAAGTTAGATGACGCTGTGGATAACCTCTAAGAAAAACTTGTCGGTGTCGTGAGGAGTTTTTCTTGAAACGGGATTGAATCAACATTGGCTAATGGAATAAATTATAAAATAAGATGAGATAAACTTCTTTGATACAAGGAGGGGAAATGTTCCTCACAGTAGCAGAGGAAGAAAAGGAGAGAGGCAGCTACAGATGAATACAATAAAATAAAAATAAAAATAATAATAATAATAATAATAATAATAATAATAATAATAATAATAATAATAATAAAACCTGAGCACTACACACCCTCTCCCACTGTGTTTTGTGTATTTTATACACGCCCTGAAACCTGCGGTTTACCACAGTGTGTGTGTGTGTGTGTGTGTGTGTGTGTGTGTGTGTGTGTGTGTGTGTGTTTAATGCTTTGTGTGCACTATAGTGTTGTGCAGCAGAGGAACATTTCTGTTTGTCTACTTAAATAAAGTTGCCTAATAACAAAACACAACTTAAAAGTCAAATCCCTTTCCTGTTTCACATTTTTAACAGTATTTTCTTCTTCTTTTTTTATTAAAAAATATTTAACTATTGCATTTTCCATTAATTTACTTACAGTGTAATGTTCCTTCAAATACGTTATTATATTTTTGCTTTTATAGTCCTTTTGTCTTTTATTGTGAAGCACTCTGTGGCATCTGGTCTAGAAAGTTATTTGTAATAAATAAAGTTGCCTAATAACAAAACACAACTTAAAAGTCAAATCCCTTTCCTTGAAGGCATTTCACATTTTTAACAGTATTTTCTTCTTCTTTTTTTATTAAAAAATATTTAACTATTGCATTTTCCATTAATTTACTTACTGTAATGTTCCTTCAAATACGTTATTATATTTTTGCTTTTATAGTCCTTTTGTCTTTTATTGTGAAGCACTCTATCTGGTCTAGAAAGTTATTTGTAATAAATAAAGTTGCCTAATAACAAAACACCACTTAAAAGTCAAATCCCTTTCCTTGAAGGCATTTTCACATTTTTAACAGTATTTTTATTCTTCAGCTGACATTATATTTCTGTCAAACAGCAGCGTAGTCACAGAGCACACAAAGGCTGTGTTGTGTTGGTGTTGTTGCGTCATAGTTCAGGTAAACGTCACAATAATGTTCAAATAAAACCAACCAGCAGCAGCTTACCTCTCGCTGTCCGACCTCGACGCTGCTCTGACTCCGACTGACCCCTCTCTCACTTCCCCTCACTGCTTTCTCTCGGTTCATCCTGAACACTTTCACTTCCGTTTCAGCCAAATCAATCCTGAAGGTTTCCTTTAATCGCCCCACAGAGCGTGGTGTTATTAAGCAACACTGATCTGGATACCGATCAGATCAGTGGAAAGGGGCTCTACGTTTGGCCTGTAGGACCAGTGAAGAACTGAGATCTTTTTAAACGTTGAACCCCCCACTAAAGTTAGTTTTGCCAGTCAATGTATTATTATGTCCTCATTGTTCATACTTTGATCTCAACAATAAGACAATAAAGCCACTTATCGGATTGGATGTTAAAGATTAACAGATCATCATTAAACAACATAAAATTCAATTCAATTCAATTCAGTTTATTTTGTATAGCCCAGAATCACAAATTACAAATTTGCCTCAGAGGGCTTTACAATCTGTGCACATGTTACATCCTCTGTCCTTCCCTCACATCGGCACAGGAAAAACTCCCCTAAAAACCCCTTTAACAGGGAGAAAAAAGGAAGAAACCTCTGGGAGAACGACAGAGGAGGGATCCTTCTCCCAGGATGGACAGAATGCAATAGATGTCATGTGTACAGAATGAACAGCATGACAGAGATACAACACATTCAATGTATATGACATAAATGATTCATATAATAAGACTACTTATAATAACAGCAGCAATTATTACAGTAGAATTATAGCCATGAAAATAGGGATAGTAATGTGATTAATAATAATAATCGAAGCAACAACAGGGATCACATAAGTCAAAAAATAATGCTTTACCTTCTTCTTTCATCCTAATGGATATAATCCTGGAATGCTGACTTTGTACAAGAACAATCAATGCATGGTCATGACAGATGATCACAAGTCAGGCTATGACACAGCTGATAATGGAGGAAACGCGGTGTTCCTGCAGCTGCAGTGGAGACCAGGTGGATGTGCTCATGGCTGCAAATTCCCTTCAGTCAATTGTATGAACTGTATAATTTGGTTGTAGGTTTTTACAGAGACAGAGACAGAAATTAAGGAAACTTCCTTTTCTCTGCATTTCATTTTGAAAAAACCGTATCACTTTTTTATTCTTTTATGCTTTATGCTACAAGAACTTTCACATGGGAGAGAATATAAAGTTGAATATTTATTGTCCACTGCAAGCCACTAAAAATAGCCACTAAAAATAAGTATTGTGCCGGAGAAGGATGACCTCAAGTAGCAGTTTTCAAGACTGAATAGTGGTTGGCAAGATTACAACAGTGTTGTATTGGTTAACAAATGCAACTAAGAATAATTTCATGAAAATTGAATTTCACATTTTTTTGTCATTTTCAAGTTAAGCAACTTTTTCTGTGGGTGAGAAACAAGAAAAACAAATAAGCACCAAGTCACTGTGGGTGAGACTGGACACAAGAAATGACTAAACATACACTGTTTACAGCTTGTTGACATCATGATTAGGCAAGGTTTGGCTCCAATGGTGGAATATAACTAAAGTACATTTACTCAAGTATTGCTTCTTGGTCAAAATTTGAAATACCTGTTGTCACAGCCCGGCTCAGAGACTGCAACAAACAGCGAGACAAACGAGCAGAATGCAAAAAAAAAAGAAGCAATTTATTTTCGACCACCATCAGTCAAACAAAGTAACATGGAGGTATCAGTAGTGGAGTGCATGTACGGATGTGTGTACAACAGAACAGAACTCAAGCATGAACCAGAGCTACTGTGTCGTGCCGGTGACAAAGGATCTTCCCCCCGGCGAGAGCAGGGCAGCCAAATGAAGGAGTATTCAAGAGCAGAGCAGACGGCGGCTCAGGTGTGGCTCTTACAGCTGATGACCCTCCATTCAGCACCTGCAACAGACAAACATTCACAGCAGCAGGGACACCTAGTGTAGGGGAGGGTCGTCACACTGGACTCTATTTAAGTCATTTTATTTCATGCTACTTTATACTTGTACTTAATATATTCATTGTTTTCAAATGATTGTGCATAGAGTGTGTTTTTGGAATCACTCTCAGTAGGGAACTGTTGCGGCTAGTGGGTGATAAGCCTCTAACTGCATGAGACTTCACCACCCACTCCCTTCCCACACAAACACACTCTATAAGTGTTAATTGTTTTTGTACTGCAGGTTCGCTCTACTCCCTTCTATGCATGAAGCTGAACCGGCCTTTCAGCTGAAATCCTTAACTCTGCTGAACTTTCTTAGCTTGAATAAAGAAGAACAAACCTTAGCAACATTTGTGTTGAATACTTTTATTTCTGAACTCCTACGGACAAATTCCACAACAATGATGATAAGGTCTGGAAAGTTCCAAGAGAATTCAAAGCAAAGGGGAGGAGAAAGCGTCTGCAGCTCAAGGTAGACAGACCAGGTTTCATTATGGCATAAAGTTGCATACAAAATACTAAGTCAAACACCTTTTATATATTTATTTGTATTCATGTTTTACCCTGGAGAATATAACCAATGAAAAAAGGATTTTAAAACAGTTTTGAATTTTTTTTCACAGAGCAGTATATGGATATAAATGTGGCAAGCATTAGTTTGACAATAATGGGATTATACAGAGTAATAATAGTATGAACAGAACTCATCATGGAAAAGGGTACCCATAAGTGTTATTAAAGCAAGCAACCTATTAACCTTAAGATTAGCTGGAAACAAAACTGGCACATGTTCTTTTAATCATGCTCAACTCAAGAAATGTTATGATCGACAAGCTCAATTTTTTTTTAACACAGAATATGATGCATAACAAATTCCAATGTTTTCATGTGAGCAAAAAAGGCTTAGTTTAACGATAAGGTTGACAGAGGTTTTAGGTGTCAGGTCAATAATAGGCCGGACAACTGGGATCCAATGTCAAACACTTTCAGAACTTGGCCTTTTCTAAGAAGTGTCTAAGGCCGGCAGGGGCGACTTCTAGGGATTGGCCTTTGGTTGATGTATCTCTCAAAATGGACAGGACGGCAGCGGTTTCCAACAATATTACAAGCCACAATAACAGGTTTCATGGCATCAGAAATACGTGTTACTTTGCAATTGTTTTTGACTTTGAGCTCATATACCCGCATGTGTGAATCACTGATGCATAAGTCACCGTTGTTACTTATCGGGTGGCCTTTGCCATTACAGATCTTCTCGACACTTGTCTGATCCTCGAGGAAGGACTGCGTAGTTGTGGCGCAGATTTGATTGGCTCTTATGTACCTGTGTAAAGAGATCAATGTTTCACTGCAAAGTAAATAACATTCATAATCTAGTTTAATTATTTTGAAATATGTAAATAAAGCAGTAGTATCTAAAAAAAAAATCATGATTTTATATTGTATCAATGTTTATATCAATGTGAATTGTTGGTCATTTCGTCGACAGAATTTTCAAAATGCTGTTTAAGTATGAATTGCTTTAATTATCTTGCTCTAATAAGTGCCCAATGAACTCAGTTACTTAAATTGTTCACTCACCTCTCCCATTCAGTCTTCGATGTTCTGTCAAAGATCTTCTTAACAATGTGTCTCTTAACAAATTCGTCCGCATTGTTGTTATTGTTGTAACTCTGACAAGGTTGATTTGCCACAAGATCCCCAAGGAGAGTGAACGTGATGGTGATCAGGAGAACAATCTTCATCTTGTCTACAGGGGAGGAAGAATGAAATAAATAAATACAGCAGTATCTTACTCATCCACAAGTCTCTGGTAAATGAATCAGTACTGTCACAGTGCCTTACATTTTTACTAAAATGATAGCAATTTATATTATAGACAAACTCTGGATTAGCAACATGTAATTTCAATTTAAAACAAAATCAGTTTAATCTCACACATATTTAAGGAAGTTTGAATTTGTCAAAAAGCTCAAGACCTTTACTCAGACATTTACAGCAGCATTTTGTAATGTCTCTTTTTATCTCCTGCATTCGTTTTATTAAAAAATATTTAACTATTGCATTTTCCATTAATTTACTTACAGTGTAATGTTCCTTCAAATACGTTATTATATTTTTGCTTTTTATAGTCCTTTTATAGTCCTCATCTGGTCTAGAAAGTTATTTGTAATAGACCTAAATGTACTTTGCACTCAGCTGGAAAACTGAAATATTCCTGTCAGTCGTTTAGGTCAGAAAACCCCCAAAAGACAGATTCTAATGATACAAAAAAAGGATAATTGTTGGAAGAGGTTCTCTCACCTGCTCTGATCAGCCAGCCTCTGTACTGTAAATGTTGCTGTGTTGAGTCTGGAGGAGGATCGATACCAACTGATGTTTTAGTCTCTGATAGAAGTCCAACAATGTGTCTCCCCTTTTAAACCTCCTCTTGTCTGAACCACAACCAATCATTTAAACCCTCAGGGATTAACAGCCAATTAAAATACTCCAAACTACCCTTTTACCATATATGTCTATGATATGATATGTGCATGCATTTGTCAGCAGAAACCAACAGCTCTGTCTGTAAATGACGAAGTGCTCTTGCGCAGAGAGCTACTGTTTGTGTGATGCAGTGGGTCACTGTTGCTTACAGGAAATGGAAGAAAATATCAAGTACCACCAGTCAGGGCTTTTTGTCAGTTCATGCACAAATACTACACATGATCAATATAGAAAAGAGAGCTATTAGAAAGGGAATAGAAGTGTCCAATAACTACTGGTTATTATAAATATATTTAATGGATTTTAGATAAATTATACATAGTGATGCTTTAAGCTAAATGCTAGAATGCGCAAAATTAACATGTTAACATGATGATGTTTAACAGGATTAATATTTACCATAACCTCATGAGCATGATGGTTCAAGATATCAGCTCAAGGGAGGTATATATGAGTTAATTTGGAAACAAAAGTGTTTATATACTGTATATATACACTTATCTGGACAAAGATATCTGTATGTGAGAGAGATATCTGGATGTGAGACACGCTAACAAATTTACACAAGGCCCTAATTTCCCAGATCTGTTTCAGTACAATCTGTCATTAAACCATAGACTGGATAAAAGAAAGGGACGTAGTCGTCGTGACTTCATCCATAGGTTTGTGGACTGCGGTTTTGAAGCCTCAATTAGGTTATTTTGTCCATCTGCATCTTGGATGTTGGCTGCCGCCATCTTGTTTTTTGCAATTGTTGAACAAAAGAGACTGAGGTCGACTGAGGTCCCCATAAACTTCGTTTATATATTTTTCTAACTTTGCTTTCTAGGTTTTTTTGTAATCCTCAAGGTGTCGAGTAAACGAATGTTTATGTTCCCAACACAAACCATTATCCAAAGGATCTGTTTGGCGGCCATCTTAGAGAGACATTACACAAATTCTGTGTCATTTTGGCTTGAGAAATTGGATGAGAGTGCTAATGTTAAGATTTTAACTGGTTATAGACATTACAATTTGAAACATATGGAAACAAAATTACTGATTAATTTAGACTCAAAATCTTGCATGGGTACCTTATCTTATTGTTTGACTAGCATGACTTGGATTGATTGTTGCATGAAGGGCTCTCAACTTACATTTCACCATTTCATTTACATATTTAGAGTCATGCAGACCAAAGCAGAAGTTATGTAATATCGATAACAACAGGTATGATGTGACAAATGGTTGAGCTGATGAACCTGATGCAGATAACCAAGAGAAACCGAGAAAAAATTTAGCGGCCACCAATTGTGGAACGTTTGTATATTCAAACACCAATGGTGGAATGTATCAAGTACATTTATTCTGGTACGGTTCTTAAAGTTACTGCAGGGAACTTTCATCAACAAAAACCAACAGCTATGTCTGTAAATGACGAAGTGCTCTTGTGCAGAGAGCTACTGTTTGTGTGATGCAGTGGGTCACTGTTGCTTACAGGAAATGGAAGAAAATATCAAGTACCACCAGTCAGGGCTTTTTGTCAGTTCATGCACAAATACTACACATGAATATAGAAAAGAGAGCTATTAGAAAGGGAATAGAAGTGTCCAATAACTACTGGTTATTATAAATATATTTAATGGATTTTAGATAAATTATACATAGTGATGCTTTAAGCTAAATGCTAGAATGCGCAAAATTAACATGTTAACATGATGATGTTTAACAGGATTAATATTTACCATAACCTCATGAGCATGATGGTTCAAGATATCAGCTCAAGAGAGGTATATATGAGTTCATTTGGAAACAAAAGTATTTATATACTGTATATATACACTTATCTGGACAAAGATATCTGTATGTGAGAGAGATATCTGGATGTGAGACACGCTAACAAATTTAAACAAGGCCCTAATTTCCCAGATCTATTTCATTACAATCTGTCATTAAACCATAGACTGGATAAAAGAAGGGGACGTAGTCGTCGTGACTTCATCCATAGGTTTGTGGACTGCGGTTTTGAAGCCTCAATTAGGTTATTTTGTCCATCTGCATCTTGGATGTTGGCTGCCGCCATCTTGTTTTTTTGCAATTATTGAACAAAAGAGACTGAGGTCGACTGAGGTCCCCATAAACTTCGTTTATATATTTTTCTAACTTTGCTTTCTAGGTTTTTTTGTAATCGTCAAGGTGTCGGGTAAACGAATGTTTATGTTCCCAACACAAACCATTATCCAAAGGATCTGTTTGGCGGCCATCTTAGAGAGACATTACACAAATTCTGTGTCATTTTGGCTTGAGAAATTGGATGAGAGTGCTAATGTTAAGATTTTAACTGGTTATAGACATTACAATTTGAAACATATGGAAACAAAATTACTGATTAATTTAGACTCAAAATCTTGCATGGGTACCTTATCTTATTGTTTGACTAGCATGACTTGGATTGATTGTTGCATGAAGGGCTCTCAACTTACATTTCACCATTTCATTTACATATTTAGAGTCATGCAGACCAAAGCAGAAGTTATGTAATATCGATAACAACAGATAAGATGTGACAAATGGTTGAGCTGATGAACCTGATGCAGATAACCAAGAGAAACCGAGAAAAAATTTAGCGGCCACCAATTGTGGAATGTTTGTATATTCAAACACCAATGGTGGAATGTATCAAGTACATTTATTCTGGTACGGTTCTTAAAGTTACTACAAGGAACTTTCATTTTGTGTG
>NW_026553690.1:0-1234 GCF_027596085.1 Anoplopoma fimbria | reverse complement strand
TCAGGTCAGATCAAGTTAATTTCTCTTCAATTATTTAAATGTTTCTCTAAACTATCAGCTTCATGTAGTGTATACATCCTCTCTCTTTCTGAATCTTTCTGAGTCAGGAAGATACCAGAAAAACCAGAGAAACTAATCTCAGATACTAAACTAGTGTTAAGCGGGCGGCAGACCAGGTGGACCCAGGTGTGGACACAGACACTGAAGGGGTTTTAACATAGGTTTATTGCCAAGAAGTTAGTATGGGTTCAGAGACGGAGCTGTGAGTCCGGAGTGCAGAGGGGAAGATGAGTGGGAACCGGTCCGGGGCTGAATCCAGGTTGAATATCTCAATGGTGTAGTGGAGGAGCAGGAACAGGCTGATGACCGGGGCTGGAGCAGAGCAGACGGAACTGCAGGGGAAAAAGACAAAACGGGATCAGGCAAGGGTTTAAGGATCAAAGTTTTAGTTTAGGAAATACTGGCTGGATGTGTACACTGACGAGCAGGTTCTACGATCTGGCAGTGAAGAGATGGCAGGCAGAGTATTTGTATCCGTCTTGAAGCTGGTGGTAATCTGCTCTGACTCCAGCACACCTGTAGATAACAAGAGAGCCACTGAGGGAGTGGCATTAGTTAACAGGGGGAGGGGTTGATGCTGAAGGCCTTCAGGCTGATGTAACAACTGGAGTCCAAAAGTCCTTTTTGTGAATTTCTGTTTCTTTTTCCATCCCATTTTAAGAATCCACAGCGGAATAAAAAACAATGGTGGAGTTTGAAACAATATAACATCACAGGGTCATCCATTTGTTGCTCTTATTTACGCTTTATGGTGTTATGTTTGATATAATTAATGAATGAAAAGGAGAAATGCAGAGGTGGAAAGAGACTGAAAACTTGAATGTCTGTCTCTACAGTGACGATCTGCTGAGAGTTTCATGGTTGTTTATTTCTGCTTTAGAACGTAACCGACATTGAAATCAGTATATGAAGTTTAATTTGTGTTTTTCACTCACTTTGTTCTCTCTGTCTCTCTCTTTGTCTCTCGCTCTCTCTCTTAAGCTCACTCGTCCACTCTGCTGGTCACAACTCCTTGTTCTCTCTTTCTTTTAAACGAGTCGGGAAGACAAGAGAAACGCTTGAATTTGTTTTAAACTCTAATGAACAACAATAAATAAGATAAAACAAGATAATCCTTTATGAGTTCTGCAGTGGGGACATTTGCAGGATTACAACAGCAGAGAGAATAGTGCAA
>NW_026553689.1:0-19450 GCF_027596085.1 Anoplopoma fimbria | reverse complement strand
TTGTGTTCTGCACTAGCCACAAAATCACGGCCCCTGTACGTAAAGAAAGCACTCATACATCAATGTAAACATAATCCATGACAAGTAAATGCCCTGAATGAAAAATCTACTGGAAGCAACCGACTAAATTAAAAGTACAGACGTATTTGCAGAAAGAGAACTGCATCCCTGTGACAGACATCATATTTAAAATTACATTATTAGATTGTTATTGTTATAGTTAGTTATAACTACTTTATATACAGTTGGCTTATTTAGTTTAGTGCATCCAAATCCTAGGGGCTGGCCAACTCCATGGTTCACAAGATAAGTCTAAGGGGCAGTGGTCGAAGAAAAAAATGATATTTTACTTATACAAAAGTAACAATACTACTGTGTAAAAATGTTCTGTTTCAAGAAGAAGTCCTTCATTCAGAAAATATTGTTTTGCACAATCCAAATTAATGTTATCATTATGTAAAGGACCTTCAAAGTGGCTTTGCATCATTTAATGGGTTTTGGACTTTGGCTGTAGTTGACATCTTAATAAAAACGCACAAAGCAAAAAATCATATTTTTAATCACAAGTTTTATTATTTTGCCAAAACAACTGCCCACATAATTTCAAATGACATTTTCACACCAATTTTATTTAAAAAAAAATGATTTATGTTAGAATACGCATACATAATACATTTGAAAAAAAACAGAAATACAACCAACAACTCATAAAATATCATAACACTGCACAAGGCCAATGAAATCCAATCAATACATTTGATCTACTCTTTGTATTTATATGAGTGCATGCTGTATTGGAAAATTTAATTTAAAAATAAAAGAGAAAACAGAGAAAAAAAATATATATATATATCATATCATATATATCTTTTAACACCAAATGATAATACAAGCATTTTTAAAATAGAAATCAAATTATGTAACAATTTATATTGAACATTAAGGCCATCAGAGTCTTCCCTATTATAACAAAACTCCACATTTAAAAGATTCTTATCATCAATAAAATCCTACAAATGTAAATCATGTGTATGTCAAACATCATTCAACCAAAAATAAAAGCACTGATTTAATCTCTTGTTCTAAAGTAACACTTCAACACGAGCAAAGAGGTCAGTTAAATATTTAATTCACTTCATAATGCAGGTAAAAATATTTTTCGTTTCAAGAGGATACATTCAACATTTCCTACACAGTTCAAAAATACACAGAAGCTAGATACAGTATAATGATGATCAACTCACTTTAACCCCAACAGTTGTATTGAATTAGTAGGTACGCCTGTTCTTAACAATTAGCATCCTGTAATGAGAGAAAAAAGGGTTTTAGAAAATTATTATAATGATTACTGAAAACTTTTATTTCAAAGTGAAAGCAGGGTTAAATTTTAACATGTTCCTTGAGAAAATTTCCTTTGCCCAAACATGTACTTCTTTTCAAAAACACATTACGCTTAGGAAAATGTGATTTGAAGATGTGAAATATGATTAAATTATTATTAATTCAATTAGGATTTATTAAATATTTGCCCCAGTTGCCTGTGTTTCTTGTTGCTTTTTGAACTTAATACAACTAATGGATATTTGTCTAACTAACAGCAAGTTTAACTAAGTCTATATGTTATCAATGATTGGAGGTTCAGTTTTTTCATATGTCAGCGTCTGGACTTCAGTCATGAATAGCTAAATATATTTTGTGATCCAAAATGTGGCTTTTGAATAATGAAGTGCCACCAGAATCATCGTCTCATCAAGGGACCACACAGGCTTGTTTTTGTCCATTTGTTAACCAACATTTTTTAATAAGTTAAGTTAACAAGGTAATGAACCCTCTCCCCTAACGAGGTCCTCGACCTTGTTACATCTAACCGCCCCACCACGTGCTCTCTTGACCCGATCCCCTCCCCTCTTCTTCAGTCTATTGCCACTGAACTCCTTCCTTTCCTCACCAACCTCATCAACACATCTCTCGTCTCCCTTCTGAAAATGTTGATGTCTGATGTGAAGAACTTCAGACCGGTTTCTCTTCTACCCTTTCTATCTAAAACACTTGAACGCGCTGTCTCTAAACAACTGTCTTCCTACCTCCACCAGAACAACCTCTTGGACCCCCACCAGTCCGGGTTCAAGGTGGGTCACTCATCAGAGAGTAAACTCTCTCTCCTCTGTCCTGATTCTCCTGGACCTGTCAGCGGCGTGTGACACGGTGAACCACCAGATCCTCCTCTCCACCCTCGAGGGGATGGGTGTCTCAGGCTCTGCACTCTCCCTGTTTGCATCCTACCTGACAGGCCGATCCTACCAGGTGACATGGAGGGGGGCCGTGTCGGAACCACGCATGCTGACTACGGGGGTTCCACAAGGTTCAGTTCTGGGCCCCCTTCTCTTCTCGCTCTACACAACATCTCTGGGTTCTGTTATTCGCTCGCATGACTTCTCTTACCATTGTTATGCCGATGACACCCAGCTGGTCTTGTCATTTCCTCCCGGTGACACCCAAGTGGAGGCACGCATTGCTGCGTGCTTGGCTGACATCTCGAAGTGGATGGCGACACACCACCTGAAGCTCAACCTGGACAAAACCGAGCTACTGTTCCTCCCGGGGAAGGGTTGCCCGCACCGAGACCTGTCCATCACCATTGATGATGCCGTGGTGACGCCAACTCGGACTGTGAGGAATCTGGGTGTGACCCTGGACGACCAACTGTCGTTCTCAGCAAACATTGCATCGGTCACACGCTCCTGCAGATTCCTCCTCTACAACATCAGGAGGATTCGCCCCTTCCTCACTGAGGAGACGGCGCAGGTGCTCATCCAGGCTCTGGTCATCTCCCGCCTGGACTACTGCAACTCACTACTTGCCGGAGCCGCAGCATTCTGGACTTGCTTGTCCAGAATGCTGCAGCACGTCTGGTGTTCAATCGCCCCAAGTTCTCCCACACAACTTCCCTTCTCCGTTCTCTACACTGGCTCCCTGTAAGAGCTCGCATCCAGTTTAAGACTCTGGTGCTACCCTACAGGGCAGTGAAAGGAACAGCTCCTTCCTATCTCCAGGCCTTGGTCAAGCCCTACACCCCCGCCCAGCAGAGTCGCTGCCCATCTTTCGGCGCAGGCTGAAAACTCACCTCTTCAAGAAGCACTACCCTGAGCCTTCCTCGTAGCACTTAATGTATTCGTATTAGTTGTTGCACTCACTGTATTCGTATCAGTTCGCTGCACTTATTGAATTCGTATTCGTTTACTGCACTTATCCTATTCGTTGTAGTTTGTAGCACTTATTATATTCATATTAGTCTGTTGCAATTATTGTTTTCGTAGTAACTTGCCTCTGCACTATACTTTTGCTCTGGTTTATGCTTTAAGATGCTTGTTTAAGAAAGGAGATGCACTTATGACTTCTGGTGACTAGTAGTTCTCTTGAATACCTATGTTGAATACACTTCCTGTAAGTCGCTTTGGATAAAAGCGTCTGCTAAATGACTGTAATGTAATGTAACTATAACGCTATAACACTTTACATTTAAACTGTCTCAAGAGGATTTTCACTGTTTGTTCTGGACCCCAAACTGTATGGTTGTTGGGTCAGTGGGTCTCAGCTGATGACTGCTGAAAGTTAAATTCTATATCTGAAAGGAGTCTGGGATTGAGTCTGTCTTTAGGAAACTACTGTGTACTCACCGATCTTCTCCTCGACCACCAACGGCTTACACTTTGGAAGATGAGCCCACTGTTGTCACTTCGCCAGCTTAGCTTGAAATCAGTCACCGACTGTTGTCTCAGGCCTGTGTCCAACTAAGGGCAAACACCAGAGTTAGAAAAATCTAAATCCTTTTTCGCTGTTACGCTCCACAAATCCCCAGAAATAGCTTTTCCTGTCCATCTGTGTTACAACAATGTATCTGTAAATCTATTAAAATATGAATAAATCTATAAAACCTTGATGTTACTTTATCAGATATACTTTTTTTTACCTTTTTCAGGATAGCATCAATGACTGTGGAGTCAATGAGGTTGACATCAGAGCACACCGTCATCCTTATTATCATCTTCTTTACTTTGAGACCTGAAGTGTCCCAAAAAAATCATACTGTTATGTGATCATTGGCCACATCCAGGCACTTATATATCAAGGTCATCGGAACCTTTTTCATCTGCATGTTTTATGAGAAAAAAGGATACATTATCAATCATAGACTATCAGGTTTTTGTCAAAGAAACTGAATTATTTCAACATGCAATAACTGGTTTTTTTGGGCCACTTGGAGGCAGCAGAAACAAGTTTTAATACACATATTAAATACAACATAGACACATTATCTTCTAAAGGAGATGTTCACAAACAGTTGCATATTTATACATCAAGCTTTTGGAACAACATAAGCATTCAGTTGTAGTTGTGTTTCCGGCCTCCACGTGATTGTAAGACCAGTATTACCTCTTCTTTTTGCTCTGTTTTGGTCCCCACCAACCTCCCCAAAAAATATCAGGCTCAAGTGGATTTTGAGCCTGATATTTGCTCCAATATGCTCCAATATGTTCACCAGCGACATCCTTCTTTCATAGATATGAATGAAAGTCAAAATGTAAGGGTGCTTAGCAAACTTCTCCAAAATCAAATTAACTTTGGTTAGCATGTCTGAGAGTTCATTTATTCATTTTAAGTAAGTCACCGCCCTGACAGACGAACGTGGCCTTCTGGTTTTGTGAAATATTGTTGTGTTCTGCACTAGCCACAAAATCACGGCCCCTGTACGTAAAGAAAGTACTCATACATCAATGTAAACATAATCCATGACAAGTAAATGCCCTGAATGAAAAATCTACTGGAAGCAACCGACTAAATTAAAAGTACAGACGTATTTGCAGAAAGAGAACTGCATCCCTGTGACAGACATATCATATTTAAAATTACATTATTAGATTGTTATTGTTATAGTTAGTTATAACTACTTTATATACAGTTGGCTTATTTAGTTTAGTGCATCCAAATCCTAGGGGCTGGCCAACTCCATGGTTCACAAGATAAGTCTAAGGGGCAGTGGTCGAAGAAAAAAATGATATTTTACTTATACAAAAGTAACAATACTACTGTGTAAAAATGTTCTGTTTCAAGAAGAAGTCCTTCATTCAGAAAATATTGTTGTGCACAATCCAAATTAATGTTATCATTATGTAAAGGACCTTCAAAGTGGCTTTGCATCATTTAATGGGTTTTGGACTTTGGCTGTAGTTGACATCTTAATAAAAACGCACAAAGCAAAAAATCATATTTTTAATCACAAGTTTTATTATTTTGCCAAAAAAACTGCCCACATAATTTCAAATGACATTTTCACACCAATTTTATTTAAAAAAAATGATTTATGTTAGAATACGCATACATAATACATTTGAAAAAAACAGAAATACAACCAACAACTCATAAAATATCATAACACTGCACAAGGCCAATGAAATCCAATCAATATATTTGATCTACTCTTTGTATTTATATGAGTGCATGCTGTATTGGAAAATTTAATTTAAATTAGTGTAAAATAAAAGAGAAAACAGAGAAAAAAAAAAAATATATATATATATATATCATATCATATATATCTTTCAACACCAAATGATAATATAAGCCAGCTGGTTATGATACTGTTATAGTATGGTCAATTATAGTTAATTAAAATAGATAAAAAAAATGTAAATCAAAATGTTTTATTCACCAATCCACCATCCAAATAATTAAATAATGCAAAATGGTTAAATGAACCTAACTTGTGGGACATAAACTTGATGATGCAACCACTATACCATCTACAAAAGTCTCAAAAATGTCTGTGCAGTTGATTTGACACTTTTCTAACACAGTTAACCTTGAGCATTTGCTCTTTACTTTGCATACTGCATCAAAGTTATATAGTGTAAAAATAACTACATAGTGTGGGTGTTTTGGGGAAATCTTTCAGGTATTTTTCATTATTCTACATATCTCAAAAGGTTATTACTTTTAGCAACACTAGCAGGGAAGCACTAGTGGTGACAATGTTGCTCTGTCGGTCAGTTTACCACTTTTGTCCAATCTGAAATATCTCAGCAACAAATGAATGGGATGCCGGGAATTTATGTACAGTCCAAAAGTGTTCTTTGTCAATCACTGTCCAGGCATGTGAGGACGTTAAACGTTGAAGACGAAAGGACCCTTAATGGTGAAGCCAAGATAGAAACACATCGGGCTCAGCACTGAATAAGATACAACCTCTCTTCTAACCATTATTTTCTTCTCCCCAGCACAAACAATCACTTCCTCCTCTTCATGTTCCCGTGGCATCGTGGGAGAATAGCCAAGCTCGACCCGGACTGGTAGAAGCAGGTCTTCAATTTCTGGGATTCGCCACACATCCCCATTGATCCATTTTTTGTTGATCCGCCTCCATTTCTCCCAAGTTCTTTCACCAGCTAGCTCAGCATCCACCTCTTTTTCCACGATTGCATCCAGCCTTGATTTGTGGATCCATCTGCTCAGTCCAGACCTCTTCCCCAGAAAAAACAGAGGCAAAAGGTAAAGGCCTCGAAGGTACTTGGCATCAGATCTCTCAAACGCTTTCTCCATGAATGTGACAAACTGTTGCAGGTCAGGCTCAAACATGAGGTCAAGGGATAGTTGTTCAGGCTCTCCGCTTGTGTCTTGTTCCTCATCGCTGTCCTCAACCTCCAAGGTTTCGTCTTCTGGCCCCTCATCCTCTGTGGCCTGTTGTTCCACTTCTTCATCGTCCTCATCTTGCACCTCATCTTGCACCACTTGAGGCCAAAACAACAGCAGAGCCACAAGGTAAAACTCTGGGCTTCTACACCCCACATCTGTGTCCAAGAATCGGTGTATTATTGCTTTGAGTTCCTTCTCTGAGGTGAGCTCAGGAGAGTTACGCATCTTGTTGCTCAAGATGATGTTGGAGAGGATGTAGCTCTCAGCTGCCTGGACATTGTCACGATTGGCCTCGTAGTTTGTTTTCAAATCATCTTGGATGGCCTCTAAAGCCGACACGCTTTGCTCTGCCTCCTCAAAACCTGCAAATCTTCCCTTTGATGTGAAAAGGCCATGATTCAGATGATCTAGAAGGCCTGGGAAGCTTATGGATTCAGCCGCTGTTTTTGCTGTGTACATTTCGTAACAAAGTACAACGTCCTTCCAGAAGTAACGTGGCTCTGTGGATGTCATGTCAGGCTTGGAGTAGGTAAGGTACCGTTCGAAAAAGTCAAACTTAGCTTTAACTTCTGTTTTTAAGTTTTGGATGAACCTCCTGTGTTGCTGTGAAGGATTAGATCTTGCTGCTTTGAGTTTCTTAAAGGCTATCTTCGCCACTTGAATGAAGCCAAAAAGGCCATTGTTGTTAAAGGAATCTGAAATGCTTATAGTACCAGCCATGTCCCTCATTTCTGGGCCCTCTTCTCCGTCAGCTTTCATCTCCACATCTTTGAAGGTTTTGAAAGCTTATTCTGCCATGTGTAAGATATCCTCCAGTTGTCTGGCTTCCCTTATCAAACGATTCTTGTAAACCTGCCCGAGAGTGTCAGCCATATGAGAGTTGTTTGGAGCTCTTGCAATTGCTTTCTTTGCCCATTCTTCGGCTTTTGTATAGTCAATGATGCCTCTTCTGATGTAATAGAGACGGGAAAGGGTTTGGGGGTAAATGGGGTATTGTGTCAATTTATTTGATGCAGTTACCAAGACGGACACAGCGTTGTCGAAATTCTCTTCCACCCGTATATCTTCAATCAACCATGAGAACTTCTCTTTACCCTTTTCTCCAAATTCTCTCTTTGTCAGCAAATCTTTGATGAACTGGAGTATATGTGGTTGGGGCTGATCTCCACAAAGTGAGAACATGAAGTTCTTCACTGTGGCACTCCTGGAAATCCTTAAGGCAGCTAGTTGCTTCACAGCACACTGTGCAAAAATTGGGTGAACCATACAAACGTGTTCAGGGTTTGTACTGGATTTCTTGATAAGGACGGTAAAAGGCTCCATTCTTTCTTCAAAGGGGGGGCCTCCGTGGATGGGATCGGGTGGTCCAAGGATCTGTTGACACTCAGACATCAGGAGGTAGGAATCAGGAAAGTACGCGTTCAGCAGCGCCAAAAATATACAAACAGCTCTAAGGCACGCCTTCTGCATACTGTACATTCTTGAACCTTGTATCTGATGTGTGTCTCATTGTGTTTAGTTTCACTCCTCATTGGTAATCAAGACAACAAATCAAGTAATAAATTCTACACATTCTTAAAAGACAATGCCAACTTTCGAGTTGCGTTTACACAGAAATGAAAGTGAAGCCCTTCAGCCCAGTGATTGCATTGATTATAATAAATGTTATGCTTTCCTGTAAATGTCTTTCTACTTTATTAGCCTGCATTACTTTGTGTGTTTTGCCTTCCAATCACAATGAAACTCCACCAAACAGCTGTCATAACGAAATAATAACATAATCTTGGAAACAATGAAGATTACCAATATATGAAGGCTTGCTCTTATGATCTCAGCCTATAAGGCCCTTCAGAAATACACAATGATTATTTCTCATAAATCTTAAAAGGGTAAAAAAGGCAAAAATACATTTTCTTTTCATTTTCTTTTATTCACATATTGACTGACTTTATGGCCAATTTCCTTTTTCATGACAACTCTACCGTGGTTGAATTTTTATATAACTCACACTTTTGTAAAATATATTAGGCTTACAGTTATGCATAATCAAAGATCAGAGAGCCCTTTAAAAGAGAGAGGGAATATTGGACTTACATTTGTCAGGTGGCCGGAAACCAGACTTTAAATAAATGCTAATGTTGGTCCGTCCCCACTGGATATGTGAATGAGAACCATTTGCCACTTTAAATCCCTATATTTAGCATTACTAAGCAGTATAAAAGCTTTTTAAACAAAATGAATATCCCCTTTAAACACCCGGAACAATAGTATAACAATTGTTATTGAATGATTGGCAATTTAATACAGTTGTAAACCCATAAAATAGGCCTTTATAATATTAAACAATTATATCTATTACAGTGTATTTATTTTTTATAAACCGTCACCTTATCGTGGTGGAGAGGTTTGCGTGTCCCTGTGAACCTGAGGGCTGTGTTGTCTGGAGCCTTGTGCTCCTGGTAGGGTCTCTCATGGCAGAGTGGTCTCAGGTGAGGGGCCAGACTAAGAATGGTTCAAAAATCCTCAATGAATAACGCAAGAAGAGGAGATGTGACCCGGCCCGGAGGAAGCCCGGGGCCCCGTCTGGAGCCAGGCCCAGACGGAGGGCTCGATGGCGAGCGCCTGGTGGCCGGGTTTGCCACGGAGCCCGGTCGGGCACAGCCCGAACAAACTACGTGGCACCCCCCCTCTCTTCATCCCATGGGCCCACCACCTGTGGGAAGACCCGTTGGGGTCGGGTGCGCAGCCACATGGGTGGCAGCGAAGGTCAGGGGTCTCGACGGACCAGACCCGGGCGGCAGAAGCTGGCTCTGGGGACGTGGAACGTCACCTCGCTGTGGGGAAAGGAACCGGAGCTTGTGAGGGAGGTGGAGCGCTATCAGTTAGATCTGGTGGGGCTTACCTCCACGCACAGTCTCAGCTCTGGTACCGTACTCCTGGATAAGGGTTGGACTCTATTCTTCTCCGGAGTTGCCAAGGGCGTGAGGCGCCGGGCGGGTGTGGGGATACTCATAAATCCCCGGCTGAGCGCCGCGGTGTTGGAGTTTACCCCGGTAGACGAGAGGGTCGCCTCCCTGCGCCTTAGGGTTGTAGGGGGGAAAACTCTGACTGTTGTTTGTGCGTATGCACCAAACAGCAGCTCAGAGTACTCGGCCTTCTTGGAGACCCTGAATGGAGTCCTGTATGGGGCTCCAGTAGGGGACTCCGTAGTTCTGCTGGGTGACTTCAACGCCCACGTGGGCAACGATGGAGACACCTGGAGAGGCGTGGTGGGGAGGAACGGCCTCCCTGATCTAAACCCGAGCGGTCGTTTGTTATTGGACTTCTGTGCTAGTCATGGATTATCCATAACAAACACCATGTTCGAACATAAGGGTGCTCATAAGTGTACCTGGTACCAGAGTACCCTAGGCCGAAGATCAATGATCGATTTTGTGATCGTGTCATCTGATCTGAGGCCGCATGTTTTGGACACTCGGGTAAAGAGAGGGGCGGAACTGTCAACCGACCACCATCTGGTTGTGAGTTGGATCAGGGAATGGGGGAAATTTCCGGATAGACCTGGTAAGCCCAAACGAGTAGTGCGGGTGAACTGGGAACGTCTGGAGGAGGCCCCGTCCTAGGTATCTTCAACTCACACCTCCGGCGGAGTTTTTCTGGCATTCCTGTGGAGGTTGGGGGCATTGAGCCGGAGTGGGCGGTGTTCAAAGCCTCCATTGCTGAAGCTGCGGTGGCTAGCTGTGGCCTCAGGGTCTTAGGCTCCTCAAGGGGCGGTAACCCTCGGACACCGTGGTGGACACCGGTGGTCAGGGAAGCCGTCCGATTGAAGAAGGAGGCCTTCCGGGATATGATATCCTGGAGGACTCCTGACTCGGTTGCAGGGTACCGACAGGCCCGAAGGGCTGCAGCTGCTGCCGTGTCGGAGGCGAAGCAGCGGGTGTGGGAGAAGTTCGGAGAGGCCATGGAGAAGGACTTTCGGTCGGCACCAAAGTGTTTCTGGAAGACTATCCGGCACCTCAGGAGGGGGAAACGGGGAACCATCCAAGCTGTGTACAGTAAGGATGGGACTCTGTTGACCTCAACTGAGGAGGTCGTCGGACGTTGGAAGGAACACTTTGAGGAACTCCTGAATCCGAATAACACGCCCTCTATGTTGGAGGCAGAGTTCGAGGTTGATGGTGTTTCGTCGTCAATTTCCCTGGTGGAGGTCACTGAGGTAGTCAAACATCTCCGCAGTGGCAAAGCCCCAGGGATTGATGAGATCCAGCCAGAAATGCTAAAGGCTCTGGGTGTCAGTGCCAAAGGAGTGGCAAACCGGGGTGGTGGTTCCCCTGTTCAAAAAGGGGGACCAGAGAGTGTGTGCCAATTACCGGGGTATCACACTTCTCAGCCTCCCTGGTAAAGTCTACTCCAAGGTGCTGGAAAGGAGGGTTCGGCCGATCGTCGAACCTCAGATTGAAGAGGAACAATGCGGTTTTCGCCCCGGACGTGGAACTACGGACCAAGCGAGAGCTGTGTTCGCGTCCTCGGCAGCCAGTCAGTTTCGTTCTCAGTGGGTGCTGGTCTCCGCCAGGGCTGCGCCTGTCACCAATCCTGTTTGTGATATACATGGACAGGATATCGAGGCGTAGTCGTGGTGGGGAGGGGTTGCAGTTCGGTGGTCTGAGGATCTCGTCACTGCTTTTTGCAGATGATGTGGTCCTCATTGGATCATCGGCCTGTGACCTTCAGCACTCACTGGATCGGCTGGCGGCTTTGTGAAGCGGCTGGGATGAGGATCAGCACCGCTAAATCTGAGGCCATGACTCTTAGCAGGAAACCGATGGATTGCTTACTCCGGGTAGGAAATGAGTCCTTAGCCCAAGTGAAGGAGTTCAAGTACCTCGGGGTCTTGTTCGCGAGTGAGGGTACTATGGAGCGTGAGATTGGCCGGAGAATCGGAGCAGCGGGGGCGGTATTGCGTTCGCTTTACCGCACCGTTGTAACGAAAGAGAGCTGAGCCGCAAGGCAAAGCTCTCGATCTACCGGTCGATCTTCGTTCCTATCCTCACCTATGGTCATGAGGGCTGGGTGATGACCGAAAGGACGAGATCGCGGGTACAAGCGGCCGAGATGAGTTTTCTCAGAAGGGTGGCTGGCGTCTCCCTTAGGGATAGGGTGAGAAGCTCAGCCATCCGTGAGGAACTCGGATTAGAGCCGCTGCTCCTTTACTTAGAAAGGAGTCAGCTGAGGTGGTTCGGGCATCTGGCAAGGATGCCCACTGGGCGCCTTCCTTGGGAGGTGTTTCAGGCACGTCCAGTGGGGAGGAGACCTCGGGGAAGACCCAGGACTAGGTGGAGAGATTATATCTCAACACTGGCCTGGGAACGCCTCGGGATCCCCCCCCGTCAGAGTTGGTCAATGTGGCCCGGGAAAGGAAGTCTGGGGCCCCCTGCTTGAGCTGCTCCCCGCACCCGACCCGGATAAGCGGATGTAAATGAGATGAGATGAGATGAAGTATACATTTATTAATTCATCAAATTAAAAAAATAAAATAAAATCAGCTCATCTGTCTCAATTCTCTAGTCCTGCACTTTATTTGAATGTGAAGGTTTGATGATTCATACTGTATGCAAACCCACCAAGCCATGTGATGTATTTCAACATGTATTTGACTTCAAGTGTACCGAAAAGTATTTACACAATTTATAATATAATAAGATATTTTTCAGGCTAAAGACTCACATCTGCATTCTAATAAATCACTTCAGAGATCAAAAAAGTGATTTAAGATTAAAGCTAATAAAAACACATTTATTAATATAACAACCATTTATCTTCATCATACATTTCAGTTTGTTTTTGTCTTTTTCTTTAATAACATATAGTTTAAGACTGACACATGGCATCAAACGATGGGAAATCAAATTATTTAACAATTTATATTTAACATTTAGGCCATCAGTCTTCCCTATTATAACAAAACTCCACATTTAAAAATTCTTATCATCAATAAAATCCTAGAAAGTCTAAAGTTGTGCACCATGACAAGTTCACTCACATGTATCAAGCACTAATGCAAATGTTGACAACAAAACACAAATGTAAATCATGTGTATGTCAAACATCATTTAACCAAAATAAAAGCACTGATTTAATCTCTTGTTCTAAAGTAACACTTCAACACGAGCAAAGAGGTCAGTTAAATATTTAATTTACTAAATAATGCAGGTAAGAATATTTTTTGTTTCAAGAGGATACATTCAACATTTCCTACACAGTTCAAAAATACACAGAAGCTAGATACAGTATAATGATGATCAACTCACTTTAACCCCAACAGTTGTATTGAATTAGTAGGTACGCCTGTTCTTAACAATTAGCATCCTGTAATGAGAGAAAAAAGGGTTTTAGAAAATGATTATAATGATTACTTTTATTTCAAAGTGAAAGCAGGGTTAAATTTTAACATGTTCCTTGAGAAAATTTCCTTTGCCCAAACATGTACTTCTTTTCAAAAACACATTACGCTTAGGAAAATGAATATGATTAAATTATTATTAATTTAATTAGGATTTATTAAATATTTGCCCCAGTTGCCTGTGTTTCTTGTTGCTTTTTGAACTTAATACAACTAATGGATATTTGTCTAACTAACAGCAAGTTTAAATAAGTCTATATGTTATCAATGATTGGAGGTTCAGTTTTTTCATGTCAGCGTCTGGACTTCAGTCATGAATAGCTAAATATATTTTGTGATCCAAAATGTGGCTTTTGAATAATGAAGTGCCACCAGAATCATCGTCTCATCAAGGGACCACACGGGCTTGTTTGTTGTCCATTTGTTAACCAACATTTTTTAATAAGTTAAGTTAACAAGGTAATGAACTATAACGCTATAACACTTTACATTTAAACTGTCTCAAGAGGATTTTCACTGTTTGTTCTGGACCCCAAACTGTATGGTTGTTGGGTCAGTGGGTCTCAGCTGATGACTGCTGAAAGTTAAATTCTATATCTGAAAGGAGTCCGGGATTGAGTCTGTCTTTAGGAAATTAGGAAACTACTGTGTACTCACCGATCTTCTCCTCGATGAGCCGGGAAAGGGTTTGGGGGTAAATGGGGTATTGTGTCAATTTATTTGATGCAGTTACCAAGACGGACACAGCGTTGTCGAAATTCTCTTCCTCACCTATATCTTCAATCAACCTTGAGAACTTATCTTTACCCTTTTCTCCAAATTCTCTCTTTGTCAGCAAATCTTTGATGAACTGGAGTATATGTGGTTGGGGCTGATCTCCACAAAGTGAGAACATGAAGTTCTTCACTGTGGCACTCCTGGAAATCCCTAAGGCAGCTAGTACCTTCACAGCACACTGTGCAAAAATTGGGTGAACCATACAAACATGTTCAGGGTTTGTACTGGATATGCCCACAAACAATGGAAAAGGCTCCATTCTTTCTTCAAAGGGGGGGCCTCCGTGGATGGGATCGGGTGGTCCAAGGATCTGTTGACACTCAGACATCAGGAGGTAGGAATCAGGAACGTATGCGTTCAGCAGCGCCAAAAAAGAGAACAGTTGCGTGTTGGTGGACGTTGGATTTTGTTTCACATACTCTGAAAGTAAATTCTGCATTAACATAATATTGTCCCCATCTGACTCCATGATGGTTAGCTTAGATTTCAGTTGGAAGATGAAAATTTAGTTTTTTCTCTTTGGTGCTGCTTCAAAAGGGTAGTCCAGCAGAGTTCAAGTAACCTGAAGAGGCGATAACAACAGAGCCCAAGTTAATCATTTAGTTTTACCACTTTTTTATACTTTCTAAGGCACTTTTCTCAAGAGTTTACTAGCCTCCCTGGTTACGTGTCTCTATTAATTGCATTGACGGTCGAAGGTGAAAATTAATATGCCCAATATCTGATTTATGACTATGAAAATCTGCAAAACTATCGCCATTCCAATCAACCTCAGCTGTACTTTGTGTAAGTTACTTTGTGGTAAATGTTATCATGCTAACACACTCACATAAGACGATGGTCAACATTGTCACTCCTAAACATTTGCATGTTCGCTTTGAGAGCATTTGAGCATTCAGCTCAAAGGACCACTGGTCTTAAGAACAGCCTCAGGCAGAGCCACTAGCATGACTGTAGACTCTCTATCTTGTTCTAATTGTAACTATTGTCATTTTTAATTGTTGACAAAAGATTAACCAATGCTTTATAGATCTTGCAGTTTACTAATAATAAACAAAAACTACTTTGTTTACAGCTTATACAGAATTACTACTTCGGGCTTGAAGAACCAGTTATTAATGACTTATTGACTAATAGTGGCAGATGACTCACTACAATTTGTTGTCCACTTCCATGCCCTGTTAGTATTTTGTATTAACATTATTCACCGCAGAACTCCCTTTCTTAATGACTTAAAATGGCTAATAGCTCATATAAAAAGCATGACCAAAAAGTTAAACAATTATGAAGTTAGTAGCAACTTTTAAACCTTATATAATTGGTGACTCATTAAAGAGTGGTAAAGTCCAAATTAGCTCATTTTTACATCAATTTAATGTTGTAGTTCACTGACCTGCACCAGCACTTATGATGTTGATGACACAATACGTATCAAAAAACAGGTTACTTACAGAAAGAGGTAAAAAAAAAAAATAATAAAATAACATTTCATCCCCAATCGGAATGAAAAAAAGCACAAATCATCACAAATACTGCTAAGAAATGTTTGCACTGATAGTATTAAAAATATAATAAAAGAAACAAAGCAATGGAAAAATACACAAATTTTTATGCAAATCTTCTTACCTGTTTGAGTTCCAGCAGGTGTGAGGATGACTGAAGAGCCTGATGATTTTATTTTATAAACAGCTCTAAGGCACGCCTTCTGCATACTGTACATTCTTGAACCTTGAATCTGACGTGTGTCTCATTGTGTTTAGTTTCACTCCTCATTGGTAATCAAGACAACAAATCAAGTAACAAATTCTACACATTCTTAAAAGACAATGCCAACTTTCGAGTTGCGTTTACACAGAAATGAAAGTGAAGCCCTTCAGCTTGGTTACAGCTCTGAGGAAGAAGCTGTTCCTTTAGATGATAAGGATGTCGGACGGGGGCACGGACCAATGGCCGGAGCCGACGGATTAGGCATCGTGGGGACCCAGACTGTTGCAGTGAGAGGTTGAAGATGTTGGTTAACACCCCTGCTAGTTGGTCGGGCAATGACTTCAGTGTCGGCCTGAACACCGACTGGTCCTGCTGCTTTGGTGATGTCAAGCCTTCATCAGGAGAGGATCTCAGGGTGGCGCTGTAAGCCAGCCAGGCTCCTCCAGTCTGGTGGTGTTGTTTTAGTTCTCACTCTGCTGGTGTGGTTGTCAAAGCGAGCAAAGAACTGGTTCAGGACATCAGGAAGCGTGGCGTCATGGCTGGTCTGTGAGGTGCCATTTTTGTATGTCTGTTAAGACTTTAATGCCTCTCCACATTCTGTAAACCTGGGTCATTGTTTTCAGCCCATTGATACGCTGCTGGATCTGCTCTTGGCTTCTCTAATGCCCATTCTTCTTTAGTTCTCTGCGGGCATTCTGATGTAAGCCAGGCTGTCTCCTGACCTGTAGGCAGCATCTAGATGCAGTTTGAGCTGAGACCGTACATTCCTGTCCAGCCATGGTTTCTGGTTTGGGAACACCTTGATGGTTTTGGTGGTAAGCAAATCTTTGTACCTGGAGTACAGAAGGCTATGGGGCTAAGCCAAACAGTTGAGCTGTATTCCTCCAGGTCTGGCACTCCTGTGCAAACAACTCCCAGTCTGTGTTTTCAAAACAGTCCTGCAGCAGTGAAGTGGACTCTTCCCTCCAGACTTGGACAGTTTTAACAGTTGGTCTTGTTCTTCAGATTAGAGGGCCTCGATGGATGGGGTCATTTCCAGTGAGATGTGGTCTGATAGGCCAAGGTGGGGGGATGGTGCAGTTGTATATGCGCCAGGGACGTTTGTGTAAACCTGATCAAGAATGTTCTTGTCTCTGGTTGGAATTCTTACATTTTTGTGCAGTTTGGGCATTATAGTCTTTAAGTCTGTGTGATTAAAGTCTCCTACACATCAAGCTGCCAACTGGGTGTGCATTCAGCTGGCTGTTGATGGCAGAAATGCAGCTCCTCCAGGGCTAGCTTAGCGTTAGCATGTGGTGGTATGTAAACAGCTGTGGAAAGGTCTGCATTTCAGAGCCAGATATTCTATGTCGATGTCACGACGAAAGAATTTTTGAAAAAATCACAGAATTTATTTAAAAATAATAACATAATCTTGGAAACAATGAAGATTACCAATATATGAAGGCTTGCTCTTATGATCTCAGCCTATAAGGCCCTTCAGAAATACACAATGATTATTTCTCATAAATCTTAAAAGGGTAAAAAAGGCAAAAATACATTTTCTTTTATTCACATATTGACTGACAGAGCGGTTGTGCTGCCACATATTACAATCACCAGACAATTAAATTAAATTAAAGCTGCTCTCAACATTTCCATATTAACTATAGATTAAATTACTTTGTGGAGCCAATGTGAAAGGTTTCACTCATAATGAAAAGTTCTGCCATTCAGATCTGCTCTACGGAGCAATTTTGCTACCAGCAAATTGTCTCATTTTTCTCATCATTGTTTCCAGATGCAGCAGGCCGAACGTTTTTTTAAATGAAAAACTCTACTGTACGCTACCTGCACAGTACCAAACAACAAACAGGGTAAGCAACTTGCTGGTGGACAAAGGAGCCTTTAACTTTTTATGGCTAATTTCCTTTTTCATGACAACTCTACCGTGGTTGAGTTTTTAATATAACTCACACTTTTGTAAAATATATTAGGCTTACAGTTATGCATAATCAAAGATCAGAGAGCCCTTTAAAAGAGAGAGGAAATATTGGACTTACATTTGTCAGGTGACCAGACTTTAAATTCAATTCAATTCAATTCAGTTTATTTTGTAAAATCACAAATTAATTTGCTAGGGCTTTACAATCTGTGCACATGGTCCGTCCCCACTGGGAAAAACTAAAAAAACCCTGGGAGAAAAAGGAAGAAACCTGAGAACCAGAGGATTGTGCTGATTTGGATGGACAGAATGCAATAGATGTCTGATTAAATGAGCCCTATTCAATGTATATGACATAAATGATTCATATAATAAGATTAGATAATAACATTACTAAGAGTATAAAAGCTTTTTAAACAAAATGAATATCCCCTTTAAACACCTCTGGAACAATAGTATAACAATTGTTATTGAATGATTGGCAATTTAATACAGCGGGAACGTAAACCCATGAAATAGGCCTTTATAATATTAAACAATTAAATCTATTACAGTGTATTTATTTTTATATTCATTAATGGGTATACATTTATTAATTTATTAAATAAAATAAAAAAGAAATAAAAAAGAAATCAGCTCATCTGTCTCAACTCTCTAGTCCTGCACTTTATTTGAATGTGTCCGGTTGGTGTGCCGGGGCGCCACTGGGACTGGAGTCGGCCGGAGCACCGGCGGGTCAGGAGTCGGCCGAACGCCGGACAGAGGGCGGCGGGTCAGGACGGGACAGAAATCGGCCGGAACGCCGACGGGACAGGAGGTGCAGGGCGCCGACGGACCAGGAGTCGGGACGGGTTAGGAGTCGGCCGGGCGCCGACTGGACCAGGAGTCGGCAGGGGCGCCGACTGGACAGGGGTCAGGAGTCGGCCGGTCAGCCGAGCCGGGGCAGGACAGGGCCGAACGCCGAAGGGTCAGGAGGTTGGCCTGAACGCCGACTGGACAGGCGTCAGCTGGAAAGCCGGCGGGACAGGTGTCAGCTGGAAAGCCGGCAGGACAGGAGGTGCAGGCAGGGGCGGCCAGACTGGAGACAGGGTCAGGAGTCGGCCGGAACGCCGACGGGTCAGGAGTCGGCCAGAACGCCGACGGGACAGGAGTCGGCCGGGCGCCGACGGAACAGGAAGTCGGCCGGAACGCGAAGGGTCAGAGGTCGGCCGGAACGCCGACTGGACAGGCGTCAGCTGGAAAGCCAGCGGGACAGGAGGTGCAGGCAGCGGCCAGAAAGCTGGAGACAGGCGCAGTCTGGATCAGCGGTGGGACAGTTGGTGACAAACTTGGTCTCGCGTCTCTGGAGCGCCTCTTCAATGAACCTGAACCGGGCCTGTGACAAGGTGTCGAACGCTGGGTCCATGTCGTGGCCAGATCGTGCTGTCACGGTTGGTGTGGGGACCCAAGAGCAGTACGACGAGGAGACAGATAAAGTTCTGGAGCTTTATTTGAAGCTGAGAACACAGCAGACAGACAGGCAGGATATGACTCACAGTGGGAAACAGGCAAGGGATCAGGCAGACGGAAACCAGAGGAAGCGGAGGCTAATCTCGTGGTCGGGGACAGAAGGCTGAGTCGGTTAACCGGGGCAGAGGCAAGGTAGGAATACCGTGGTCTGGGACAGAAGGCCGAGACAGTTAACTGGGGCAGACAAGGTAGGGGTGGTCTGGGACAAGGCTAGGGAAGTCCAGACAGGCAGGGTCGGACAAGGGTCGGGAAATCAGTCCACAGGAAATTGCTGGAAAGTGTAGCATGAAAACAACGAACGATCTGGCAGCGAGTGTGTGAATGAGTGGGGCATTTATACTGCAGGGTGTAGGTGCAGCAGAGTGAGCAGGTGAGAGGGATTGTGCTGATGAGGTGGGTGTGGCAGACAGGTGCACTGCATGAAGCTGATTAGATGAGTGAGG
>NW_026553688.1:0-2669 GCF_027596085.1 Anoplopoma fimbria | reverse complement strand
CATATACCATATACCAAATACCATATACCAAATACCATATACCATATACCATATACCATATACCAAATACCATATACCATATACCAAATGCCATATACCAAATGCCATATACCATATTCCAAATACCATATTCCATATAAATTAAATACCATTTACTATATACCATATACTAAATACCATATACCATATACCAAATACCATATACCAAATACCATATACCATATACTATATACTATATATCAAATACCATATACCATATACCATATACTATATACCATATACCATATACCATATACCATATACCATATACCATATAAATATAAAAATACCATATACCATATTCCATATACAAAATACCATATTCCATATACCATATACCAAATACCATATACCATATACCAAATACCATATACCAAATACCAAATACCATATACCATATACCATATTCCATATACAAAAAATACCAAATTCCATATACCATATACCAAATACCATATACCAAATACCAAATACCATATACCAAATACCATATACCATATACCAAATACCATATACCAAATACCATAACCATATACCATATACCAAATACCATATACCAAATACCATATACCAAATACCATATACCAAATACCATATACCATATACCAAATACCATATACCATATACCATATACCATATACCATATACCATATACCATATACCATATACCATATACCATATACCATATACCAATACCATATACCATATACCATATACCAAATACCATATACCAAATACCATATACCATATACCATATACCATATACCAAATACCAAATACCAAATACCATATACCATATACCATATACCATATACCATATACCAAATACCATATACAAAATACCATATACCATATACCATATACAAAAAACCATATACCATATACCATATACTATAAAATACCATATACCATATACCATATACCATATACCAAATACCATATACATATACCATATACCATATACCATATACCATATACCATATACCATATACCATATAATATACCATATACCATATATATATAACATATACTATATACAAAATACCATATACCATATACCATATACCATATACCAAATACCATATTCCATATACCATATACCATATACCAAATACCATATACCATATACCATATACCAAATACCATATACCAAATACCATATACCAAATACCATATACCATATACCATATACCATATACCATATACCATATACCATATACCAAATACCATATACCAAATACCATATACCATATTCCAAATACCATATACCATATACCATATACAAAATACCATATACCATATTCCATATACTCATATACCAAATACTATATACCATATACCAAATACCATATACCATATACCATATACCATATACAAAATACCATATACCAAATACCAAATACCATATACCAAATACCATATACCATATACTATACCAAATACCAATATATACCATATACCAAATACCATATACCATATACCATATACCATATACCAAATACCAAATGCCATATACCATATAACAAACATATACCATATACCATATACCATATACCAAATACTATATACATATACCAAATACCATATACCATATACCATATACCATATACCAAATAACCATATACCATATACCAAATACCATATACCAAATGCCATATACCATATACCATATACCATATACCATATACCATATACCAAATACCATATACCAAATGCCATATACCATATACCAAATACCATATACCATATACCATATACCATATACCAAATACCATATACCATATACCATATACCAATTACCATATACCATATACAAAATACCAAATACCATATACCATATACCATATACCATATACCATATACCAAATACCATATACCATATACCATATACCATATTCCAAATACCATATACCATATACCAAATACCATATACCATATACCAAATACCATATACCAAATACCATATACCATATACCAAATACCATATACCAAATACCAAATACCAAATACCAAATACCATATACCATATCCCAAATACCATATACCATCTACCATATACCATATACAAAATACCATATACCAATTACCATATACATATAAAATACCATATACCATATACCATATACCAAATACCATATAAATTATATACCATATACAAATACCATATACCATATACCATATACCAAATACCATATACCCATATACCAAATACCATTTACCAAATGCATATACCATATACCAATTACCATATACCATATACCAAACACCATATACCAAATACCATATACCATATACACAAAATACCATATACCATATACCATATACCATATTCCAAATACCATATTCCATATACCAAATACCATTTACCATTTACCATATACCATATGCAAATGCCATATACCATATGCCATATACCATATACCAAATACCAAATACTGCATATACCAAATGCCATATGCAAATACCATATACCATATTCCAAATACCATATGCCATATGCCAAATACCATATACCATATACCATATACATATACACCATATACCAAATACCATATACCATATACAAAATACCATATACCATATACCATATACCATATACCATATACCATATACCATATACCAAATACCAT
>NW_026553687.1:0-49735 GCF_027596085.1 Anoplopoma fimbria | reverse complement strand
ACCAGCATTGGATCTGCTGAACATCTATCTGGCAGCTGTGTTTGATAAGGAAAGAAAGGCTGGAAGTTGCCGCTACTGTATTGAGACCCACTGCTCCTCTCTGGAACTGCTCTTTTGTGGTTAATAAAGCTGTTTTCAAAGGAATCAAACATAACAGCCTTGTTGTTCTTTGGCTTGCTGAAACTGTCTTCCCAGTGTTGAGATACTGAGGCGTTTTCTCCCCAGCATATGGTGGGAGAGAACAAATGATATCTGGTTGTACCTCCAGAGGGCTCAAAGTCCATGCAGAACTGAGGAGGGTAAGTAGGTCTGAGGAGATCATCCAAAAGGCTGACAGAGGTTTCCACAGGGCTTGTCAACCATTCAGCAGTCTTAACATGAAAACCAGAAAACATTTTATTTCCAGAGTTATGGCTTCTACATTATCTATGGTTTAGTAAAGAAAGGATAAAAGCTGGACCATATGTGAAATGAACTAAACTAAGAAAGTAACAGGGTCAATTTAAGATCTTACCTGCTCCAGGTGTTGGTGTGGTTGTGGCCTGGACTTCCAGTTAAAAGGTCTACTGCCAACCATTTTGAAAGATGTGGTTTTCTGGGTGTCAAAACATGGCTGACTCGCAGCATCCGCTGAAATGCTGTTGCACCTAAAAGGAGGAGACGCAAATTAAAAACTGTCCACAAACTATAATGTTTACAGCGCTTGCTAATTAATTTTTAAAACAAGAAATTGACATTGACAATGTGACTTAAGATTGATGTGAATACAGGCTGTTGGTGTATTCAAGGATAGGTTCATAGTTCATAATAATAAACTCTGTCTTAAAACAATAGTCAGGGTGATCATAAGAACATTGAAACAGGTTTTCCCTATCCTTCAAGTTTATACCAATGTGCTTTCAATGAAGGTGATAGGGGACCAAATCCACAGTCCTTGTTCTGAGTTTGACAAAACAAGTATGAATATTCCATAGTGAATATATATTTTCCCTCGCTTTGTTTCTAGTCCTCCACTGAGCTGAACAAGAAACAGTGTCCATGGACACATGAAAAGGGAATTTAGTACTAAAAAGACAGAAACTGTAAAAGATTCAGAGCATGCAGGACGTGCAATAGACTCCTGCTAACGCAAATAATTAACAGTTGGCGTTGATACATTTGTGATATTGGGCTTATAACTAAAATTGACTTGACATGCAAAGAAACATAGTAAAGCTTCAACAAAGGCAAAGAAGAAAAAGGGGCGAAAGCTAGTGAACACAGATGGAAACAATGAATGGTTTAAATTCTGCTTTGCAAATGTTTTATACAGAAATAAATGCATTTGTCAGGCCTCAAGGATACAAGCAATGTGATTTGGTAAATAACACTATATGTAAACATAACTTTTGTTTACAGGAAAACGCCACAGGGCAGCTTTAAGATAACTATCACTGTATAATAAAGACTATTATTATTGTTGAGATAAGGTTGTTATTGATACCAACACTAAAGAAGTCAAAAACAAAAATGTTTAAACATGTGAATCAATAACATCGGTAAAATGTGTTATTATTATTATTATTATTACTTATTCTCGATGAGAACATAACCACCATATCATAGTATTTCAGTGCCTACCTTGAGGTAAGAGCTCTTCCATCATAGTTGGCACCTGATTCTGAACTTTCTCTGTTGGATCAACACCAAAGCTGAGGCCTCGCTGCATCTCAAGGAGGTTCTCCTGAAGCCGGGGTCCATGCCTCTCCCGTAGAGCTTTCAACAGCACCTCCCTGCTCTCTGCCACCAGGTTTCTTCTCTTCAGAAGTGGGAACAGCAGGCAGTCACACAAACTTGCTGCCACTGCACTAACAGACTTGGATGCACAGCGGGCATCTTGTCTTCTGTGCTCTGTGTCAAAGCTGTCAGCAGTGTGTGAGCTGGAGAGCTGAACTGGGCTTGGGCTCAGAATATGAGCTTGTGTTTGGTGGACTGGAGACTCCTGGTTCTTTGGGGTGTGCTCCACAGGAGAAATCGTGTGTACCTTTGCCTTCCTGTTTAATGTCTTCACATTTTCTTTGACAACAGTGGGAGTCAGCAGTGACTCTCTACCCTTTTCAGACATGAGGGGGTTTGTCTTCCTGCTCTTGGTTATCACTACATCGAAGGAGCTCTGTTTAGATGAGGAGATGCTTTTAAAACTTTCAGATGAATGATCAAGCTGTTGCTGCGGTCTCTGCCCCGATGTAATATCTAGTCCCTGACTGAATTTCTCCTCTTTCTTTCGGCAATCATCGTGGGCAGATTTCTTTTCAAATGGCAGAACCTCATTAGTACCAGCACCCAATAAATCATTGGTGAAGAACGGAGAAGGCATGTGAGATGTTGAAGATGGATGTGAAGTAGAATTGTTATTTTCTTGTCCTTGCTGTTCACTTTTCCCCAGTTTCCTCTGCTCACTTAACAAGCGTTCTATGTCGATAGACTTCACCTCGTGGTTGAACAGGCCATGGTGTCCTATCAGGCGACTGTCCGTTATTATACTGGGCTCTTGTGAAGCAGAAATGACGTTTGGAAATGGTGCATTTCTCCTTGAAGCACAAGGACAGCTACTATGACAGCAGTTCTGAAAATACGCCATGTCTTTACTCCTTTGGGGACGGCAGTGATGATGGTTATGTGCTTTGGACTTTGAGGCTTCTTTCCCACCAGCTCTCATGTGACTCCTCTCCTTGCGGCTCCTCAGTCGTTTCATTTTGTTCTGCCCATCTGTTTTACTATAAAGGTTTAAACACTTGCAGTCCGTAGTTAATCTGTTCCTTGAGCAAAGTCTTTTATCTGTTGTTTGTGACTGCTTGTTGAAAACATTTAAGATCTTTTCTTTGTCTGATACAGCCCTGGCACACTCGTGGCTCATGCTGCACCAGATTCTGCAAGAAGAAACCTGCAATTAGAAAAGTTTAGGTCTGCAGGAAACAGAGAACAAAAACAGCTAGGCAACTTATAAGGGCTGAATCCAAATGTTGAGCCTTGTTTGGACTGTGACATGTTGGATCATAGATACTGAAAGTCAAATGCAGAATTCACATCTCCACAAAATATTTAAATTGGCTCACAAAACTTTAAACACATAACCATGGAAGGTCTGTAACCATTTTTGAAGCAACTATTTCCATCATATAATCCATGTGCACCATATAAAATGGCCTTAACTAAATTAATATTCATACTGTCACAAAAACAACAGATATTCAAAAAAGAAACATTGTTCATTTTCACCAAAGGCCAATAAAACATGTCTTCTCACTCACAACAAGCCAGTCACTGTATCCTATCTGTTAACTATGCTAAGCTAGTGATGTGGTTAGCAGACAGGTGATGATGACGTCACTCACCAGGTGCACTTTTACCTGAGGCTCACGTGTATGACTTCAAGGTATTTAAGCTTTAGCTGATAAGAAACACATACTAACCTTAACTTTGGGCACGTGTCATACGAGACAAACAGTGAAACATTTTTAAACAAACCTAAAATGGTGAATGAACAGCACTGCTTACCGTCAGTGCGTTTTCTGCCCCCACATGTAAATCTGTCGTTGCTCAGCAACATGTCGTAGTGGATGCGCGTTCTTTGCGCAGCAACAACTCCCGCGAACACTCCCGAGCTGGACGAGTCCACTTTCACAGACGAGTAGGTAGAACTGTCTCATCTTCTATATTTATCTTCGATTGAACAATGTTTTGTTTGTCATTTTTTTAATAAGGTGTGTTCTTTCATTCAACGTACTGCATATATTGCTAATAAAATATGGAACAATTTTAAAATACACGTAAAAATATTTGTTGTTGCCCACGGACAATAATGGTACAGTCGACTATAGTGAAAATGTACTTCCTGAAACTGAATTGGGAGATGACGATTTTTTGATTTCATGGTAACCAATGTTCATTAATATCTGTAAATGTAGCTGCTCTATAAAGCTCGTTCCTTTCCCTTTCGCATAATACAAAATAATTTGACGTTAATAACAATCTGCGTTGCTTGTGTGAGCGGTATCTCTGTTAGATCAGCTCCATCTAGGTTGTGTTTCAGCAGGCAGGCTAGCTGCTGGAGCTAATTCTACCAAACCTTGGCTTTAGCTCGCAGTTCTAGCTGTAGTCTGTGGATTATCGGCTTGTTTGCGTTGTTAAATAGCATCAACAACCCTACGTGATTGCTTTCCCCACACAGATAGAGCCAAGTCATGAGTGCAGAAGACCCAAACCCAGCCGCCACACCCACTCCCTGTGAAGACACCCAGGGAGATGGACGATGGATGTCTCTGGTGTGTTAAATACTATTACTATGACTTGTTCTATTACTTCCCTCTGTGTTTTACATAGCTACAGCATAACAGCCATGAAGTTGCAAGTTTATCCCAGTCTGCATTGTTGCTAATGTGTGAATAAAACAAAACGGATAAATTATTCATTGGTAGACAGTTGGTGAGAACAGTATTGTAATTGTAAATAAGCAGTTTTTTTTTAGTTTTTCATTAGATTGGCATGGCACTGATATGAGATCCACTGATAAATTTGTCAAGCTAATTATACTTAAATCACAGCATATACAAGAGGCAATTTTGTGTGTCTGAATTTCTCATGCGGGAGTTGATTGCTATAACTGTATATTTGTCTTTTTCCTTTTTCTCTTTGTAGCACAACCGCTTCGTGTCCGACAGCAAAGACAAAGAACCTGATGTCTTGTTTGTTGGAGACTCTCTTGTACAGCTCATGCACCAGTTTGGGGTAAAACATAAATCACACATGAACTGTATCTGGTTCTGTATACAGAGTTTAATAGTGTGTCTTGTTCTCATCATCATCATCATCAATGTACGCTTTCAAATAGTGTGAACTTCGGTTTTAACACGTGGACTCTTTGTTGTGGTTTGTCTGCAGATATGGCGGCAGCTGTTCTCCCCTCTCCATGCCCTCAATTTTGGGATCGGTGGTGATGCAACACAACATGTGCTGTGGAGACTGAGCAACGGCGAGCTGGATAACATCAGCCCAAAGGTGCATATCCTTGCCAAATAAAGAGAACATGATTGGGCTTGTTTATCCGTACAATAGACTCATTGTGCTTATATGTGTGATAAAATCCAAATTCCAAGTGAAATGACCCTAAAATATCAATGACATGTCCTCAGTCATGCAATCCCTTTCTTTTTTGTTTTTATAGGTTGTGGTGCTGTGGGTAGGAACTAACAATCATGGTCAGACTGCTGAACAGATCTGTGAAGGCATCATGGCTATTGTCCAAGTCATCAAGAACAAGCTCCCACACGCCCGGACACTTGTGCTTGTAGGTCTTTTTGGGGGATTCATTCCTTAAAGGAAGTGTTATCTACTCACCTGCGTGTGCGTTAAGAAATGACAAATGACGTTCATACAACCATTAGAGTGCACAGAGATGCCATCCCTATTAGTTCCATCTCAGCTTTGTGAGATTAGGTAAACAATAGACAAATGGACTGTGTGTCAACTGTTTGGAGATATGCAACATTTTACATTGTATTTAAAAAGCTGAAAGGGAGCTACCTGGGAACTTTCTGTATCTTTGGTGGGGCTACAAACGTCATAGGCGATTCAACTGTCCTGGGTGGGAAAGTAATGTCTGATTTAGTCTAATTGTAATTTTATATTTACATTGATGTATGAATTACTTATAATATTACTAAAAATGCTAATAGTTGCTCTTTCTTTTAAATAATAACACCCATACATCTGTTTTCCAGGGTATATTGCCCAGAGGTAAATCGCCAAATCCTCTGCGGGAGCGAAATGCCAAGGTGAACATGCTGGTCCAGGAGGCTGTATCGTCACTCCCCCACGCCTCTTTCTTCAACGTGGACCCAGGCTTCGTCCATTCCAATGGTAGCATCTCCCATCAGGACATGTACGATTACCTTCACCTGACCCCTCAGGGCTACCAGGTTGTGTGCGAACCCCTGCACGCCCATCTCAAGTCCATGCTAGAAAAGCCTGCAGAGAACTGAGCAACAAGGGCTCAAAATCACACTACCACAGTGGTCCTCATCCCTGTCCACAGAGAACATCACAATCAGCCTATAAACACCTTGTATGATGGATCAAATCAATCACTTGGGGCTAAGAGCTGCAAAAAGTATTTGTGTTAGTCCTCTTCATGGCCAGGGTTGATGACCACTGTTACAGATAATGGGACCATAAAGCTTATTTTTGTGTTTATGATGCAGTCAGAAATTAAATGTGCTGTGCTATTTAGAGACAAAGTCTTGCCTCAATTCCCGGTTATCATCTGTTCCACTAGCTTTGGGTTTTCAAAGTGTTTTTCCAATGAAGGGTTATTCCAGTCTTCTGCTGATGAATATGAGAAGGGGAACTCCCTGGCTGTCACCCTTTGGGCTCAGACGCAGACAGTGAAATGTCAACTGAAGGGATGACACTGGATGTGAACAGTTATACAGCTTCCGTAGGTCAAAATTCAAGTTGCTGCTCATGATTAAAAACTGTATTTATATCTCATTTGACTATAAAAGCCCAATTTACCTCAAAATATAGACATATATCTGCTTTTCAAGAGAAAAAACTTCCATGACAAAGAACATTGTCTGCCTGAGGCTACTGGAACAGGAACTAGTTGGAAAAGGTTGTGAGGCTTTGACTCTTTAGGTGCCAGGATATGTCTGGCAAAAAAATATGAGATACAAGAACTGCCCTTACCAGGAAATTGCTGTCATTCGTCATTTTGGTTTCACTAAGTTACATTTATTTGAAAATAGCTTTATTTACTCTTGTGATGTCTGGTGTTTTTTGTATATGTTAAATTGTATGACCAAATGTTTTTGATTGACCATTGCTGTTTACTTGCCTTTTATCATGTCACATGTCTCATTATTGTCCTTGTACCTTTTGCTTCACGTATAATAACAGCAACAGATTTTGACGCGAGAGGCTTTGTTGCAAACATAGATGTATTTGAGTAGCTTGTGAAGTTGTATAGATATATCTAACGTTGCTTGTGCTTCAAGTTTAATCTCATCTGCAACGTAATGGCCAATCAGACCATTTCAAAAGGCTTGACTTCACACTAAAATGCTTCTGAGCCTCTTATAGAAGGAATGTGCTACAAACTTGAATTATGCTTCGGGATGGCTGATTGTGTAAGAGATGGAAGAATGCATTAAATATGAAAAAAGTGTTTTTAGTGTCCCTTGATTGATTAATCATACTTTTGCTGATACTTAGAAAGATAAATTGATGCATTTTCACTGATGCGGTGCTACATTTTTATGCCTCAAGACTGAACCCAGAGGTTCATTATGAGTGCAAACACATAGATTACGTTTATAAGTGATGTATTTATTTTGGTTGACTGCTCCCGGTCAAGTCGCAGACATGCTTTCTGAAACTTTAGGAGGGTGAACAAGTCTCGCTCTGCCCATAACCTGAATCCAACAGTCATTACACATAATACAATACCTTATACTTACAATTCTGGCAGTCGTCTAGGAAGCATGATCCTAAATGTGATAACTGACGATTTGGACACATAATTTTGATTGATTTTTGGCCAATCTGTATAGCATGAAAAACTTTGGCCAGGAATTTATAATTCACAATACGTGCTGCACACCAACCAAGCAAGAGGAGCTTAAATAAAATGTTGAAATCTCAGTTTCCTCACGTTGAGTGTAACAGATGCATACTGAAGACAAAATTCAATCTCAGCTGTGTCTCAATGTGAAAAGGTAGGAACACACCTAAATACTCAAAGTAAGATCCCATAAAACAAGACCCTGTAGGAAAAGTCTCACTTAAGACTTAAAACATGGGCACATCTGGCATCCAAATGTTCTTTCAGCGCAGGTCAGGTTCATGTGGGTCCTTCACTTTCTCACATCAATGTTCCATTACTTAAAACCACAATCACTTTGGCAGAGGTTTACATTTCCTATTATTCACAGTCACCCACTGTGAAAGGTGCTGGTTGGGCAGGCTTCATGCTTCATATACCTGGCAGTCGATGAATGTGACACGGCTATAATTTCAGACATCAACACCACCCTTTATAAAGAGCCACAACAACAACAAAAACCATTTCATTCCCTCACTGGGGCTGAAGTTAGTGCACATGCAAGACTTCTTTACCTGGACTCACTGTATTGGACTGGCTTAACTACAACATGGGATCAACGATGTTTTTGCTGATGGTTCTTGTACTGCTTGCATTCACCGATCACAGCCAAGGTATTGTATACTTTATCAGAATGAGACAATGTTCTGAGTTAGAAAAGTACAAAATCACATCTTGTGCGTTTGATTTGTTTTCTTCATTTTCTTAAAGGTGTTCCGGAGAAACATACAGAATCATTGGCTGTCAGCAAATTCACAGATGGTTTGTGAGATTAATGTTTAAAACACATTTTCCACAAGAGTGGTTCATTATTTATGTAATTCAATCAAATTATTATGATTAAGTTTGATATCAATTGTGTCATAGCCTCTGCTGTTGGAGAACCACTGACCACTGCATATCCAGTCAACATCCCAAGAAAGCGCATCAGAGTGTGTCACAGCGAAGGTATAACATGAACAAAAACACATCTATTATAGCATTACATATATTCAAAGGCTCTGATCAGATCCTATGATTATATGTATCGAGTATCAATGGAGTGCATTAATCCTAACCTTGTGTATTTGGGTCACCGTAGGAAAGGGAAGAGAGTTGGTGAATAAACGCTGTGTTTGTCAGCCATCTGGCAGGTGCACTGCCAAGCATGCAAAATGTAAGTTACATATATCATTTTGGAAATTCATAAATAAACAAAGTTTAAAGTGAGATCAGTCTTGCATTCAGTATGTTCCCCTGGCTTAAACTGAAAGGTGATTATAAATATAAATACTCTAAAAGGGACGTTTTTTAATGTTTTGGACGGTGAACAAACATTTTTTTTTTCTCATCCTATTGTTTCGTCTGTGTGGATTTATTAAAACCAACAGGGAAAACATGTTGCCAGAAGAAAAAAAACGTAAGACAATGGATGAAAGAAGAGAAGAAGGGCAGTAAGACCAGGAAGTTTGGTCCCAGTGTGCCTATATGAACAACATTAGAAGAACCTCATAACACACATATTATTACACTGTATATGGTGATGTTAATCCGATGTATACTATCATACACATTTCTTTCTTTGTTGTTTTGTTTTTTATACAGGAAAATTGTTCATGACAATGTTTCCTTGACAAAAGTTTGCATGAATGCCCACAAAATGATTCTGTTGATTATTTATTGATTAAGAAATAAATACCAAGAATTAAAGAATGATAACATTTACTTACAGTTTTAATATTATTACACATAACAAAAAAAGCTGCTGGTGTTAGAGTGAAGAATTGCAGTTTGTACCAAAAGAGTACGCAGTTATTTTAGAGGAATACACCTTTTAAACTATGCAAATGTATATAATTATTTTTAATAAACAACGACCATCACAATAACACTAATAGAAATATTTTTACTTAATAACAATACAAACATTTTAAATAAAACCCCCAAAAAGGCAAAACAATAAGATGGTATGTTTATGAAAATAAATTTGACAAAAGGAAATATATATCAAACAACAAACTGAAACTTGAATTGAAGTCTGTCATTCTTTTGAATTTTTATTTGTCTTTTCAGCACAAACCCACAAGAACTGATAAAGTGGCATCTGATCATTGATTAAACAGTAAAAAATTGTAAGACTGTAGTGGGACTAAGATGCCTTTCAGTCTGAATGTATTTCTCAGGGCAGAGAACTCAGTTGAACAGCACAGAGACAGTCAAAGCAAACATACCCAACATTATCAAACCACCTTTGGATGGAGAGCGGAGGGCGGAGGCGTGAGCTAAGAGAGACAAAGGGACATTAAACATTACAAATCATTCGCATGTTACATTTTATACAACAAGAGATATCATAAATTATATAGCATCTATTCTAATAGTGTTTTATCAGTAGTAATCACTTGCAAAATTATTTAGATGAATGTAATCATCTTTGTTTTTCAAATATTCCCGATTTGTAACTTTTCTAAGAAAATTCAAATACACAAAAATGTTTTGAAGATAAACAAAATATTGTATTTTGTTTCATTAAAAAAGTACCACACCAAATCAAACCCCAAAAATGGCTGCTATTGTCGTCGGTACTGTGAATATTGTGCTATTTATTCTATGTGCTGTGATTTACTATGAAGTGTTTTAATCAACCTGGGAAGCTGAAGGTAAATTTTCACATTTATGGACAACAAAGAGGATTGTCAGCTCATAAAACATCACCAAATTACTTATGAAGAAAGGCTCACTCACCAGTGACAGTAAAGGCTTTGGTCTGGTACTTTGTGATATTGGTCACAGGGTTCGTCGCCTTACATGTGTATTTTCCCTCATTCTCTTTCGTCGCAAGGAAAGTGATGACAGAGCCCGTCTTTAGAGCCGCTGATGTCTTATTGTTTAAGAACCAGTAGAAGTTGCAATCTGGCCGAGAATCAGCAGAGCATGTCAGGGACACGAAGTGGTCAAGTTTTGCTGAATCTGGAACGGAGATATTGACACTCAGAGGGCCATCTGCAAACACAGAGAGAGAGAGAGAGAGAGAGAGAGAGAGAGAGAGAGAGAGAGAGAGAGATAGAGTGATAGAGTAAATATCCATTATTTTGCTTAATTACACCAGTTTGTGTAATGCAAACGTAAATATGTTTTTGTATCATCCACGTAGTCCCATGATCAACAAGGTGCTCATGTGTGAGTTAATATCATTGTTAGATAGTGTCAGTTATTTAGGAGGTGATGTTAGTTTATCAAACCTGATCATTAATCAAATGATGATATAAAATGATGCATTGTTTTTTTCCTTTACACTACTGTCAGGGATTTACATACTAATATATTTTTCATGCAACATATGTTTGATTTAACTGACTGAATGAGACGAATAAAAAACATCGATATATTTTTTCCAACACTCACAGTTCACCAGGAGCATATATTTGGGGCTTCCATGTGGACCAGCCTGATTGGTAGCCACACACTGATATGTCCCGTCATTGTGCAAGGTCACCGGAGTGAAATGTAGCGTGTTGTTTACAACGTGGTAGGACATGTGAGGGTCTGCGACAGAGTGGGTCATGTTGAGGTGCATGTTGTCCTTCATCCAGTATCGTGTCATAGGGCCCAGTGACGTCACAGGTGAGAGTGAAGTTTTCAGAGTTTATTGGAACTGTGTTGTTTCTGATCACAGACTCTATTGCCTCTGTGGACAGAGAAAAACAGCAGAAATCCATCAGGATTTGATCGATCGTACAGTGACACGACATGCATTGCAGGAGGCAAACCCACTGATATTCTTACCAATGACTGTGAGCATCTTGGATTTTGTGATGGTCTTTCCCGTCACATTATTGAAGGCCATGCAGGTGTATTCTCCACTCATGTTTAGTGACAAAACGTCAGTTGTAAAGATGGAAGAATTGACCATGTTGGAGCTATTGAACCACCAGCTGAACTGACTGGGAGGCATCGACATAGCAGAACAGTGGAAGACCGCGTAATGACCTTTCTTAGCAAAAGCTGGCCCATCAATCATTGGTGTCTCTGGTCCAACTGCAACAGCAAATGAGGGGTCAGGCTCTCATTATGCACTACAGAATATGAAAATGTAATTTACAGTGAAATAAATCCTTTGGATGTTACTCACAGTTCACAAAAAGCATGTACGCAGGGCTGGTCATGTTCCAAAGAGCATTAATGGCCATACACTGGTAGTGTCCAGTATCATTTTGTTTGAGTGGGTTGAAAGTGACTGTCCTGTTATCCATGTAGAAAACAGTTGTGTTGTCTTCATGCAGTGGCTCACCATTTTTCATCCAGTAAACATGCTCAGCAGGTCCAGTCACATTGCATGTTAGCTTATAAAAATGACCTTCTATGGCGGGATTCATCTGTGGTTCAACTTGCACAATCTCTATAAATTCTGAAAACAAAGCAAAAAATGAGAAGAGTTAAATGGTTCTCTCCTGTACCACCTTTCAGAAACATTTTTACAGAAACATAAAAATGGCAATCCAAGTCTCACCAATGACAGTGAGCATTGTGTATGCAGTGCTGTTTTTGCCGGTGATGTTGTTGAAGGCCATGCAAGTGTACATCCCTCTCATGTCTTCGGTAAGAGGAGGTGTGACATAATCGGACGTATTGGCCACTAGAGAATCATTGAAGAACCATTTGTAGGAGCTGAGAGGGTTTGATGACGCGTAGCAGCTGAAGGTAGCATTGTCTCCTGTCTTTGCGACATTTGGTCCCATGATAGTTGGCATCTGTGGTCCATCTAAACACATGGATTAACACCTTGATTGAAAACATTCAAACAACTGAGAACTGTGCATGAACGGAGAAGACCACCTTTTGATAACCTGGTACCGACAATCTCATGTTTTGTTCATTTCAGTCTGTATTTTGTGAGAAATTTACTAGTTGTGGCCATAATTTTGAAAACTACAGTATTAAACTATTTGGGGTGGAATACTAAGAGGTTACATTGTTTTATATTACTACTTTTTGTGTATCTGCAATAGAGAGGGAGTAAGAGATTAAAATACTTACAGATTACGTCAACTGTGTAGAGGCTGCTGGTCATGTTGCTCACAGCATTAAAAGCTTCACACTGATAGTCCCCATCATCTGATTCTTGGATTTGGATGATAATCAATGTCTTGTTGTTTATGCCAAAGGAGGTTGTCTTGTCAGCTGTAATCAGTTGACCATTCCTCCTCCACTGAATGCGGGCAACAGATCCAGTCACCTCACAATCCAGACTGAACGGCTCATGAAGTATTACTGGTCCATCTGTGTGATTCACCCAAACTGCTACTATTGGCTCTATAGGAGGAGAAGGGAATAGAGTAATTGAAACTTGCACATGTAAGTGGGTTGAGTGAAGTGCATATGTCATTGCCAATTTTCAAGAAGCCGTTTCACATTTTGGGGAATACACTCATTTGACCTTTTCTTGCCAAGAGTTGGATGAGAATTGTGAATTGTGAACACTCCCCTATCTGTCAATCAGCCAGTTGGCTTATCTTATCTTAGCTTAGCTTAGCATAAAGACTGCAGAGAGGGGGACAGAGCTAGCCTGGCTCTCCCACAAGGTAAAAAAAAGAAATCTGCACACCTGCATCTCTGAATCTTACAACATCAAAAAAAGTGTAAAAATGTGTCTCAACTGGTTGCCTGGCAACATTATGGTGACAACAAGATTTCACAAAGTCCCAGGCAAGAAACGATCAAGCATGTAAAACCAAAAGTATACGTTTTTACACTAAGAGGTGCTGTTGGGCAGATTTTGTTATCTTCCAACAGAGCCATGCTAGTTCTTTGCTCGCCCTTTCCATGTATCCAGTCTTAATGCTAAACTTAGCTAACTGGCTGCTGTCTCCAGGGTCAATTCTCTCATCTAACTCTCTGCAAGAAAGCAAATATGCATACACCACAAAATGTTAAACTATTCTTCTTTAAAGTAATCTAAATGTCTTTGCTGAGATAAACAAAATCAAAGGCACATAAAATACCCCCTAAAACACCACAAATACAACCTTACCCACAATCCTGATCATTGCACTTTTGCTGCTGAACCTGGATGTTACTGTGTTGTGAAATACGCATTGGTAATTTCCTGAGTGGCTCTCAGTAACCAGTTGAAGCTTTGGGCCAAACTGATTTAAGTAAGCCCCATCAAGCATCCACTGGATCGTCGCTGGAGGGCTGGACTCCGCTGAGCATGACAGTGTGATGTTAGATCCTGTTATGTAGGTGGACTTCATGGGCATGATCACCATCAATATGTTACTTGGACCATCTGATGAAACAACAAGAGGGAAATTGTTTTAGGTGTTGATGTTGTTTGATTACATACATATCTACTGTATATATAATCTTTGTTGAGTGCAAACTCACAGCTGATGTTCAGATAAACAGGGAGACTGCTTTCATGGCTCACACCATTGGACACATTGCACTTGAACCACCCTTCATCATAGCGGGTCACCTTGATCATGGTGAGAGTGGCACCCCCATCGCTGAGCTGTACTCCGCCCCCGGCTGTGACCACAGTGCTGCCGTTCAGCCAAACATAAGACAGGGACGAGCCGTTGAGCACAGAGCACGTGAGAACTGCTGTGTCATCGAACTCCACCAGGTTGGTTGCGTTTGCCTTCAAAGTCACATTTGAAATCAGCACTGCAAAGAAAAAAAATAAACAGTTTTGCAGGTTTTTGTAGAAACATGGGATGAAGTGGCTTGGAACTGTTATGTCCTCTTTCAATAGAGGTGGAAACATGACTCTTATGAGTTGAACTTAATAAGCCTTGCTAGCAGCATTGCTCAATAGATGATAACATTGATCTGATGGTAGGCAAGTCCACCACTTGGGTCCCGACTCAAACTAATGGATGGATTTCTAAAATGCTTTTCACAGACATTCATATCCACCTGAGGATAAATTGTAATCATTATGATCTCTTAACATATAATCCATTACCATCATCTGGTCAAAACTTTTATTTGTCAACTATTCAGCCAAATTATGGCCAAAAATCTTGTAATTCCCATCATCCTCAGATTTACTTTGCTATAAGGCAAGTGCTTAATATCATAATATGACGAGTCACACTGACACCAGCATTTAGTTCAAGTACAGCCTCAGATGTAAACTCTTAGTATTGTTTTGACTGTACTTTACTTATGTTAAAAAGAGAGCACATTGGACTATTAGCTTTGTGTGATAGTAGTATTGTGCTAACTACTATATGTTTTAATATTTCTTCATGCGTTTTTGGTGATTTTTTATGATATTAAAACAAAATAATTTCAGTCAAAATGTCCTAATCAATTCATTTAAAGACTGAAACTAAAGACATGAGACCAATTTAGGACTCGAGCAAAGCTGTCTCAATCTCCCAAATGTTTCATGCAGGTGACCATTATAGCTCAAGACGCTGCTCTAGTCTTTTGTCTTTTTGTTTTTTGAGTATGCAAGTTAGCGTATAGACTGAGCTTTATTTATCTTACACAGTAGTTGAATGTGAGGTAATAAATATAAGAGGAAAGCAAAGAACACTTGGTCACACTTAAATGTAGTTATCTTCTGCATGCATATATTAAATAGTAAAATACTGGTCAAAGCACTTTCAAACACAAAGAAACACATTAAAAAATCTATAAAATGTCTCCCTGGACTGAAGTGAATCGATATAATTTAAAATAATTCTTACCTTCTGCAAAGGTTGTCGTGAACAGAATCAGCACCAGCGCCACTGGAGACTCCATTTCACTCTTAAGTTTCTTTTTTGGTTGAAGTCTTCCTTGCCAGCTAAATGGACTTGACTCTGGCTGTGATTAATAGAAATCTGGGGATATCGTATGGACACAGCCGACTTTTGATCAGTAAATATTTGCTCTGCTTTCCTCCAGTGCTCTGTTCTCATGATGTTAATGCTTACCCCCTACCATCACCTTGCCACCTCACAGTCCTGGCCACACCTTGTTTTGCCTTCGTCCACACCGGTCCACACAAAGGAGTGTCCATTTACTGTAAACCTTGGTTGTTCTAACAACAACTTTTAACCAACCAGAGAAGGGGATCGTGATATTTTGTCAGTGTGCTCTAAGACAATGAAGTTTAACCAAGGTGAAGACCCATTAAGTGGATTGTTGGTTCTGTGATGCAAAATATACTGTGGGCTTACACAACACATCTTCCCACAACGAAGGTAGAAAATAAAGAAAAAGACTGAAAGACAAAAAGGAAAGCTCATAGAATATTTCAGGTTTTATGTTTAATTTGTCAATTAAACATAATTTGGAATCCTTTTAAATATTCATCACTGGTCCCTCCACATCTATAACAATAAATGACTTGTCATTCAACAATTTAGCTTTTATTTGGGGGGACCGTCTATCTCTTTGTTTAATGTAACCAAAGACCCACAGAATTTATATCTTTGTTCACCAACAAAGGATATCAGAATTTTCTATCAGATTTTTCTTATAATTTATTTTGAGCTCAGCCACAGAAATATAACATTTCCTCATTGTTTAATACTGCATTTAAATCAGCAATTGCAGCATGTAGTGCATTATTCTCAGTTTTATTTTGAATACTTAACTTTACTTTAATAATGGGAGCAATTCTGGTGGAAATCAAGAATACAGTGCTATACAGTAAATTAATGGCCAACAAAAACGTAATGGTACAACACAAGAGTCGGCCGGTGGCATTTCTTTTAAGCGTACAATTAGATAGTATTTTGGCTGGTTATTACAGTTAATCTACCTGTACCTTTGTTATATTTGAGCTATGCAGTTGTACAAAGTACTGAGTAATGTTAATCAAAAAATAAAACAGTTCAAGGTACATAGAATCGGTCTTGAATGCTGTATTCGTGTTAAAGGTTCACTGATTCCGATCCATTTCATCGCATCAGAGTTTTTCATGGAGTCATTGAGCCGCCGACATCTGTGAAAGAGAGGCAGTTATTCCAGTTATTAGTCATGTTAGATATATTACTGTAAGTGGCAACTTAGTTGTGTATAAATAGTTTAGAAGAGGTTTGCCTATATTTGAATTGATTAATCAAAAACACAAAAATAAAATCATAAATGCTAGAATTAATTCACTGGTTCCATTGAGATTTTTTGCTCTATTTTTAGTTCTCAATGATGGGAAAATAAACATCTTTTTGGGTTTTGGACAAAACAGGATGTTTGAACTTTTAACTTGGGCTTCAGAAGATCATGATTGTAATTTGTCCCAAATTTCAGACATTTCATAAATCAAACTTTGAATTGATAAATATTCAGCATAGTTATCAGTTATGGAAATATAATAAAGTTTGACCTTATATCTGCCCCCTGCTGCATTAATCTAACTAGTTAACTCATTATATCATGTTCAACACTTGAACTGATCTGAATTAATGTAGTGTCACCATTTTTAAAGGGATATTCTACCTATTTTCTTCTAAACAATGCAGAATATTATGTCAATACACAAATTACATTATTATTTTGAAGTGTATCAATGTCATAAAGATGTTATTCTACAACTTGCCTGGCAAAAGGAAGAGGAACCCAACTAACAATAGCAGCAGCAGGAGTATCACATTCAAAGCCTGTCGTTCAGACCCTGACGAAGGCTCTGTGGAGACAAACAAAAGTAAGAAACAAAAGGAAATATGGAGTTTGATGTCACTATACTAACAAACTCACCTGCTATCATGATGTGTGCGGTGATATTGCTGTTCATGTTGGTGTGATTGTTGAAGGCCAGACAGGAATATGGACCGCTTTGGTCCTCTCGGACACTGAACAGCTCCAATGATGGACCCAAAGTGTTCACAAGCTCTCCTCTGAAGGCCCACTGAAACTGAGCTGGAGGATTGGACTGTGCCGAGCAGAGCACGGTCAGATTGGATCCGATGGAAAAGGAAGTTGTGTTCTGTCCATTCAATGTTAACGCCATGTTATCTGGACCATCTGAATAAAATAACAGAAAGAAAAACATAGAAGAGAGAAGAGGAATACAGCGTTTTAGAGCTCTGTTAGGAGAACTGGACAATTGTAGCATATGAAGATTGAAATGACTCCGTCTTACTCACAACTGACAGTAAAGTTTACTGGATCACTGGTTCCGTTACTGACAGGATTGAACACACGACAACTGAAGGGTCCCTGGTCATAGCGGGTCACATTAAGTATTGTGAGAGTGGAGCCTCCATCAGTGAGCTGAACTCTGTCACTGGCTTTAACCTCAGAGCTGCCGTTCATCCAGAGGAAAGATGGAGAGGATCCAGAGGAGACGGAGCACCTAACGACTGCCGAACTGTTGAACTCCATCAGGTCGGTTTGGTTGGCTCCTAGCGTCACATTTGAGATCGGCTCTGTGAGGATGAGACAAGGATCAACATGTTTTACACAGTGAGTCTTTGGATGGATGTTAATGTTTCATAGGCCTACACTTTGTGGCCACTTTATTAGCTTCACCAAGACAATCTAATGCAGTCCAATACAACAGCCCTGCCATAATATCTATCGTTATGAAGCTCTTCAGTTTTTAGGGAGATAGTGGTAAATGGGAAAATTGTATTACTTTTTTATTTTGTGATATCACAATTAAAAGTGAGAGATGTTCCTCTTTTTTTGTCCTAAACAGCTGGGGCAGAATATTTATATTTTTCATGCTAAACCACTTTCTAAAAATATAAATACATACGTAAAACTTTAGAATCCTTTCCTAAGGACTTACATTATTGACCACAGACTTGATGGCTTATCCAAAAGAAAGCGTCTTTAAGAACTCATTAATAAAGGATTCTTTCAATAAAATTATCTTTCAAGTCTGGTGTTGTAATGTTGATAAGTGGGTAATGTGTTTTTTTCTGTCAGCATTCTATGCATCTTTTTTTTTTTTACCTTTTTGATCTGATCTATAAAGTATTTTAAAATGTAATAACCATAAATGAAGGTATCTGTTACAAGCTAAAAAGTGGTTTATTAGAAGGTGGTTTAAGAACGTATGTCTACATGTCTACTAATTTTGTATGAAATCTATATTTAGGAGACCTTAATTATGTGAGGTAAAATGCAAAACATGGTATGGTCTTATACATATACAACATGCTGATATAATTCTTATAGTTTCTTTCGTATGGGGGATGTAGGGACATATTGGGAGCCATTGACCCAGCAGGAATAGGCATTGTTAAACTGAAGGAACAAGAAGACAAAAGGGAAAGTCCAAAGGTGAGTGTCTACAGACACAGAAACAGACAGAAACTAGCCAGAGGACGCGGCCATGTGAGCACAAAGGGCAGCAAAACCAAAACACAGGTCGGATCTAACAGCATTTGATTTCCAAATATCACGAGGTCGTTTGTGAATACTGTTTATGGATGCTCTCTTTTCCTCAGAACAGGAACCTGTTCCAGTAAAAAGGGCAGTGTAAACAATTAATCAGCACATTTTTCTCAGCCTCTCCCTCCTACGTGTCTAACTGTACATGTTCATTGCAACGAGCTGATGTTCACTTTCTTTTATGCTTCAGTGTTTTTATTCCTGTGTTCTGATTACCTTTATTATAATTCATGTTTTTGACGATCTTACAGTTTGACTGTTGTCCGTCAACTTGTCTTTATTTGCTCATAAGATTTATGCTTATCCTGTTTTGCTGTCTCTGTCTACACCAGCTCTTTTATTAAATTTTTCTGTAGGCCACTAAAACTGGTTTCATTGTTGACTGTACATATCCTTCATATAACTGCCTGTGTCATTCAGGTTGAACACATAATAGGTTGAACACCTAATATTACAAAAATATAATTAAAAAAAAAAGTGACAGCATCCAAAGCGTGTTACTTTGACATTATAAATAGCACGACAATCTTTATAAAACAAATAATATCTTTTAGTGAAAGGTTTATGTGGATTAAACGGTAAACTGTACAACATTTTTTTGTGATTAATTCTGTACAATTTATTTACTCAGCAATCCCAAGGTTTATTCAAAGCCTTCTTTAAAGCACTTACCCAAATAAAAGTCAGAAAAAAAGGATGGAAATAATGAAGGAATGCAACTTAATAAGGGCTCAAGACTCTGTGACAGAAAACAGTTGCCCTCTGAAATGTCCTTGAATAAGATATTCAATCTGCACCATAATAATAAAAAAAACCATAATTTTTTATAGGCAGTTGTGGAATAAGTCACACAATATCCTACTCATATTACCTTCTGAAATATGACACAAACTAGTACTAATTTAACTTTATAAATGTCTTAAGTGAGTTGATTTAACATTGATAGATTTGATCTTTTCCATGAAGTTCAATCAGGCAGAGTAGACTGTGTTGTGAGTATTACTGTTGAAGAAACCCTTCTCATTGCAGCCAACCAGACTCTTACTTTGAATGCCATTTGGGCTTTTTTCTAATGCAATGGTTAGGAGAGGCTATAGAGTCTCTAAACGATGAAGTACTAAATTCAGTTATTGAACAAAGCTGTTTAGTCTCACCCAGAACAGTGATGGAAGCATTGGCCTTAATCTGGGGGTCACTGCTCTGCACCACGTAGACCCCGAGTCAGCCACCTTGACGGAGCTCAGGGTGAGAGCTCCAGTGAGGACGTTGACTGACGCCCTGCCGCTGTGACTGGGGAAAACCGCCTGCTGATCCCCCAGCCAGGTGAGGATGAGGGACTCTCCCACTGCCCAGCTCCCACTCTTCAGAGCCGTGGAAGGAGTCAGGGAGAGCGTCACAGAGTCCCCAACGACGGCAGGGTTGATGGAAGGCTGGACCACAACGGCACCGGAGGCCAGAACACCTGAAGAATAGAACGTTTGTTAATAACTGTTATTTAAATAACACAAACGTACCCTGCAGTATATTTAAGTATGAAAGTCACTACCTTGTATTAAAGCCAGCAATACAATAGCCAGGGTTCCTTCACTTTTCTTCTCCATTTTGCATCGATGGTCTGAGGAAGTCCTCACTGATTCTTCTCTATTATACTAGTACATGCGTCCAGCCCCCCCACCTATAAATACCTAAAGCAGCAAACCCCCGTTCTTATCTGTTAGGTGGTTTCTGGTCATTTGGTGGTCACCCTTGTCAAGCTAACAAAAGGTGCATTACATTTTCCGTTTACTATCTTGGGTAAATTCTGTAAATGGTCAATGAGCAAAATGACAAATTATGACAGAAGGTATGTGAGGCCGGATTGTGGGTGAGGGGTTGTGGGTAGTTATCCAGTTGTTTTCACTTGTTTCTTCTTGTTTTTGGCAAAATAATTAGAATTACATAGGAGTAGTATGCAGTATCAGTGTCCTGTCTACCCCTGCCTTGACCCTCATTAGATCAGTGTTAGATTTCGGGGAGGTTTTTTAATCTTTTTTTCATCCCTAACCCTAAAGTTTCGGTGTACCCATGTGTCTGGTTTTTTTTTTCCTGTGTGAGTCATAGACAAAGACTTCACCTTCATTCCACTCCTCATGTTTTCAGCAGCTTTACACTCAAAATGAATTCACCTGCATCTGCAGCAGCTTATGTTTGCTGATAATGTCCATCCGTTCTGCTCTGTGTACTCAGTGTTCTAAATCTTGAAAGCAGCAACACATCAACAACCATCTAGTTTTCATTTATGAGAGAGGAAGTAGACCATATGCTGGATTATACGACCGACTATATGATAAATCTGTTTTTTCACAATTCAATCAGTGCACGTCTCATCTCTTTCAGTCATTAAGTAATGCTGTCTTTACCAGCATCGGCTGATTCTGCCAAAGAGCAGGACTGAGCGCTTCAGACGCTCATTTGTGCCCACTGCCATCAGACTGTACAACAACAGCGGAGACCACAGTCTGTCATCATGCTGACCAGCCCCCCCATGTGGATATACTGTACATTTTTTATTTGTATTCTTATTTTTTATTTTATTCTATTTTTATTTTATTGTATAATATGTGTATTTATTATCTGTTTCTGTGTAGTTGAGCTGCTGCAACACCCGAATTTCCCCCATGGGGATCAATAAAGGAATATAATAATAATTACACATTGAGTAGGCAAACCATTATACCTTTCACAATACCACTCAGTAAACACCCGTGGTATTATTTGAGCTGCCGTGGTGCAAAGTTCAGTATCTGAGCACACCTGTGTTGAGTAGCTGAAACACAGGAGGTGAGATTGATGACTGGGCTGTGTTATTTGTAGAGCGTTAAGGTGAGCAGGAGTAGCAGCATTGAAGGACAGCCTCTAATTATTGAACTGGACAGTACATATGTATAGCAGTATTTACTACTTTTCTTTTTGATGAAAAGGCTGTTGCATTAAAGTTTGATACATGGTGCTGTCTGCTTGGCAGTGTTGTAAATAGTGGTCATAGGAGGGATTTTTTTTTACAAAGAATTGTTTATTCAGTATTTCCAAATTATCCTTGAGATTTAAAAGATCTGCCAAGTTCATTTCCTTCCGCATAAAAAACTAGCAAATACTAACATGTTACTGAAGGGAAAGTGCATAAGCGTCAGAATAATCTTTTAGTAACAAAGTAAAAGTATACATATGCTGAATGGCCAATTTCAGAAAAATATATATTATATTACAGGTTAATGATTCAAGATATATTATTTATAAACATCACTTTAATGTCAATGTTAGAGGTGGAGCAAATGTCAATACTTTCTACACTGTTCGGTATGATTCATTTGTGATTATACTGTATGTTTATTATTACATTGTATTGCATTAAATGTTAAGCAAAATAGAACCTAACTTTTTCCACCACTCTTAGAATTATGATGTTGTATGTAGTCCAAACTGCCTGAGGGGCATTTTCACACATCCAAAATGACTATAGTTTGAATAATGCTTCCATGACATCCAAAGAGCATGTTCAAGTTTTGTCATCATCCCAGTACTGTGTGATATCATACCCCTGATGTATTATGTTTTTATATACTTTAAGTTCCTAATTTGTATGAAAATGTATGGTGTAATGCTTAATTACAACAATCAAGGTAGGACAATAACAATATAGTTATACTACTAATGCTACTAATAATAATAATACATTGAAAAATCATTAAAATTTTAAATGAAAAAAAGAATGCTCCTCATAACATCTGACTCATATCTAGTTTCTGCCCTGAAGTGATGTTTGATGCCCTCATGTCCTGGCTTTGTAATCCAACACCCAGACCAGAGGAACCACATTTCCCAAAAACAGAGCAGAATCAAACAGATGCGGGTGTATGGATGCTTTGCTGGCATGACTAATCAGATCCACATTCGTTTGTTAATAATCCTTTCAAGTTGAATTATGGCTTATAAGAAATTGTGTTGTAAAAGATGACCCACCTAGTTATAAGTTTATGTAATTTTGTATCATATATTATCCTTTATATTTGACATGGAGTAATTTTAATAATTATGACACAAGATTGTATTATGAAGATTTTCATGTTCAGTCATCTTGAGGTTTTTTTGCTATTGCTATTTACATTAAGTAACACAATGGAAATATGCCTTTGGACTTTATATTATCATTGTATTATAATTATACAGCTGTTTTGTATCAACTAAGCAAAACTAAACTTAAGGTTATGTTCAGTGCAGTGAAATAAATAGCTCAATATAGAGCCCACTTGTAACTGAGAACACAGCACCACCTTTTGGCAAGCAAACAGCAGGCCATTACCAAAACTGTAAAGAAGAGAAAAGTAAAGAAAAAGCAAGAAAAGGCCAAGAAAACAATATAAAAAAACCCACAAGAATAAAAGAAGTAGTTGTTTAGCTTAGTAGAAGTTAAATGGTTTGTTTCTGTTCCAAACATTAATCTACAACCCCGAGATCAAAGTACACAGATATTTTAGCTTTTAACTAAATGTGTTTTGCATGTTTTTTTGTTTTTGGTCTGCAGGGCCAACATGTATGGAGGCCAAATACATCACTCGGCTTTGGTGTGGAATCGCATTTCTTTATCCTTAGTTTGACATAAACAGTGTAGTTTTAAATAGTTTTCTAGTTTTGCTTCCCCATTCCAAATAAACCACAGGGCTAAAATGATATGAAACAAGTGCGACAACATCCTGAGAGAAAAAAGAGGTAACAGCAAAATGGACGGATAATATAAAATGTAAAAATATAAAAGCAAAATACACCCGGGGCCTCTGTCTCCCTTATCTGTTAGTTCTGATTGATTATCTTATCTGTCTTATTTGTTTGGTTTCAGGGGTTAAGAGGGACTTTCTTGAGTCACTAACCATGTGTATTTAAAAAACACATAAGTATAAAGGAGTCAGTTATTTCTTAGATGGAAACTGACTTAAAAGATGTGCGTGAATCAGTAACACATCCAGGTCGGAGGTCGACTTCAAGACAAACTCTCTGTGCGTTCCTATATCCATACTACCAAGTTATTTATTATGTCAGGGAAATATTTAGTATGTCCTTAAACATAGTATGTCAAATACAGTGTGCCAAAAATACGTAGTTTGTCCCAATATGTGCACACTGCATGCAACAGTGCGTACTTTGTAAGGGCAGCTGCAGTACGAACTGAAGTAAAAAAAACAAAAACTAAGCCATTTGAAACGCACCCAATGTCTTATGATGCTAATGACAAACACTTAGAACTGACAGCATTATTGACAAAAGAGTCGATAAGAGAGAGAATTAACGTGCCGCAAACATTGATTATACTTTGGATTATACTATACATTAATGATACAGAATTGCAGCAGGATCTGATGACAGCTGATTGCTAAAATCCAGAGTCCCAGTAACATTCATTAAAAATGATAACTATGAGCAAATATGTCATTGTAGCATTAAAAAAAAAACTGAATTTGTATGTGTATACAACGGATAAAAATGTGAATGACCTAATTGCACTGCAATAAATAAATTCTGCAGCCCTGTATTTATGTTAGATAAATTAATTTATATAAACTGAGAAATAATTTATCAGATATGCTTTGTCAAATGTAACCAAGTAGGCCTGCTGTCTGCTAACAGTGGGGTTTAAATGGATATTGTTAATTTTTTATAAAATTTCCTCAGTCATTCTCTTTTCCACACTTTGATTAAATTTAGTTTCCATGGCCTCAAAAACATGTTTTTATTTATATCCACAGTATATCAATTAAAATTGGGGAACCAATGTATTTTTTATATGAAAAGTTTGTATGAACAAGATAAAAGAAAAAGTATCTATGAATCAAAAAGCACCAGCAGTCCAAGGCTGACGATCATGGCAGAGAGTCCATTGAGCTGCACCGCCTCTGATCCAGAGAGAGGAACACCTGTGTGAGTGTGAAGATGACAAATCAGGTCATTAAACTGGATTAAACATGTAACTTGATGCTGATGTGATGGCAGACACAGGAGCAAGTAGAGAGTATCTGTACCTAAAACTTCTACCAACTTGGTGGCCTCAGCAGAGCGTCCAGCCGCTGCATTTTCTGCAACACAGGTGAAGTTTTGGGTTGTTCCCGGTATGGAAGGGGTCCACTTGAGCTCATTTTCATGGACTGAAAAGAAGCTTCCGATGGGGAAACCCTGTCTGAACTGCCATCTGACAGTACAATCCACATTTAAGGAACAGCTCGTCAAGCAGGTGAATGTACTCAATCTGCCAGGAAACACGGTGTCAGGTGCGCTGATGCTGACGTTCCAAGGATCAACTACAAAAGATAAGAAAGGTCACTCCAGTATGCGTTTAATACTGTAATAAACCCTTTAAACTAATTTTCACTTAATGATCACTCACAGCTGAGTAGATAGCCCAGGCTGAAAACTATTGTCTGTGGAAATGCAGGCGCAGAAGTCTCACAGAGGTAGAATCCAGCTTCAGAAGGCAGCAGTGAGTCAAAGTGAAGTAAGGGGTTGTTCTGCAGCTGCATATTTTCACGCAGAATGGCCAATTTCAGAAAAATATATATATATTACAGGTTAATGATTCAATAATGCTACTACTACTAATAATAATACATTGAAAAATCATTAAAATTCCACAGAATGCTCCTCATAACATCTGACTCATGTCTAGTTTCTGCCCTGAAATGATGTTTGATGCCCTCATGTCCTGGCTTTGTAATCCAACACCCAGACCAGAGGAACCACATTTCCCAAAAACAGAGCAGAATCAGACAGATGCGGGTGTATGGATGCTTTGCTGGCATGACTAATCAGATCCACATTGTTGATAATCCTTTCAAGTCGAATTATGGCTTATAAGAAATTTAGTAGTAAAAGATTACGCACCTAGTTATAAGTTTATGTAATTTTGTATCATGTTTTATCCTTTCTATTTGACATGGACTGAAGCTGCCACCTGCTGGAGCACTATGGCAGACCAGATCCAGTGGCTGGTTGAGAGATGGGATAGTGTTTGGTGGACTGATTTGCACAGACAACTGATCTGTAACAGAGGACACCAGAAGAAGATTTCAAAATCATGAACGAAAGAAGAAGTACGCACATGAGAGATAATGCGTGTAAATTGTTTGTTACTCAAACTCTGCATATTGGGCAAATAATAATAGAGTAAGTAGTTTTTTTGAAGGTACAATATATAGGATTCAGAGCATTAATATAGCAGCAAACATCTAACAACTAGCATCTTCCTGCATTACCATATTGAGAGGAAACTGAAATTGCTATAAATTTTGTGTAGCAACTTTCAAATATCCAAGTAAAAGTACTTGTTCTGCAAAAAATAAATGTCCCTGTGACTGAAAATTCTTATAAGACATTACAAGATTGTAAATACTGCATCAATGTGGAAGTAGCTTGTCAAGGTGGAGCTTATTTTTATTTTTAGTTAAGGTAAAAGGTACAATATTTAACACTTGAATGTAGTGGAGTAGAAGAATAAAGTAGCATTACATGGATATATACAATTAAATAACCTCAAAAATGTACACTACTTCTATTACCAGTTGTTACTAAATACTTTCCACCTCTGCAGGCCTAAAATAGTGATAAATATGCCCTACTTACTCTTAATTTCTACAATGGAGGTTATACTAATGGAGACTCCCGTTTCTGTATTGAGCACATTGCATTGTAATTCTACTGTGTTGTCCAGTCCATCTGGTATCCACGTGAAAACTTTCCCGCTGACCGTGCGGCCCTGAAAGGACCAAGTGTAGATGCAGTTTGGTTGGCATGAAGAATAACAGGTGAAAGTGGTGCTGAAACCAGCTGTAACCTGATGGCTCCAGGAAATCTCCTCCCAGGCCTCCAAACCTGGTGCACTTGAGGAGAGCAGGAGTCAGTAGGTAGTATCAGACGATGATGATGTAATATCTAGTTCTTATTATTAATTATCTATTACAGTATATTCACAATATAAGTAAAAGGCTATTTCAGAGGCCTTGTCAAAGAAATATTATATATATGTGTATTCTTGTTAAGTCTACCTCAGAAAAGATAGTCATATTTCAAATCACAATACTGAGTTTAAACTTTAAATACCTGAATCCTGAGGATTAAAATCTTTACATACTGTAGGATACATGAAGAACATATTCAGTGCAGAATCAAAAATTAAACAATGTTAAATGTTTTTTTATCCTCTGAAACATCACCAAATCTCCAACCTTGTTAATATCACAATAAACTGTCTAACCAGTCATATCTATATGGTTTTTAAATCAGAACCTGGAGTAACAGTCTACTGTTTGTAAAAAACAGCCATTAAATAAAGTTATCCATCAGTGCCACCAGCAAAACACAGTGAAGACCTCTCCAGTAGGGTATCATAGTGATGTTTCTCATGGCGGACTCCTCTGTGGGTTTTAAAAAGGAGACAAGGAGCCTCCTTTTTTAAACCTATGACTAAAACATTGCTCATTTCAGTCACACCCAGCATCTTGTTCAACATCAGAATTTACTTGATGACAAACCTCTAAGCAGGAAATTTCCCAAACTATTGCAGAAGATCTGCAATTACAGCAAAAAGGTTAAGTTAGCTTTTGTGACTTTTGTAAAATGTGGGGTGATGTGACCTTTTCTTTTATGCCGTAATAGGAACTAGTCTAAATCTGAGGTTGAATAGTGACAAGAGAAGAAGAAACAGCTGTGTGGAAATTGTTCTGGACTGTTTTGTCAGAGCATTACATCAAACACTAGATGGCATTGTCTCCCTGGAGCTCATCGTTACCTGTTGTTCCCTCCTGTTTTAAAAATAGCCTTAATATAAAGTACATTAAATGACCCGAATTGTTTTATTACTACAAAAGCCTCTCCGCCGGCCAAGAAATTGGTGCTGATAAAAATAATAAAACAGCTTTACAGTGTAAGATTTGTTCTGCTCCTCATCCAATCTAAAAAAGATATGATTTCCTTCCCTGATCACTTAACAGAGTCAGCATTATTTAGCCTCAGGGATGTGAAAACAGTCCTATCATTACATGATTAAGAGTTTATTACCACTTATCTTAGATGACTAGTTCTCTAACAACTAAACACTGTATAGTACAAACAGGTGGGGCTTTTGTGGTGAAAAGCTTTCAACAACAAAACAGTGAAAATGTTGATGTGTGAAAACTGTATTCTGTTTCTCAAGTCTTAAGTTTATCAAGTTTTATATTGAGTAAGATATTAAAGAGCATAAAGCAGAATACTTTTATTCACTGCCCCTACTCCTACACACATCCGTCGTGAACTTTTATTGAACTGTTCTTTGATTGCGTTGCTGTGATGACGTCAGGTTGGCACAGCAACATATATATTCAACCTGAACTTTGGATTTATTGCAGCAATTAAAATGCGGTGTCATTCCTGGAAATATAACACATTTTGCACACCATTTGCCTACAACTACTACCATCTCCTTTCTTTTTTTTATGATTTTTATTTATATTTTTCCTAGTTTCACATTGAAAACTCTTAAATTCACGTTTTTTTTACTATTTTAATGGCATGCGCTAATTGCCAACATTAAAACGATTAGAAAATGATTCTTAATAACAAACCGACTACTCTTCACTCGCTACGACCATTTCAGATTTTCACTGCACAGAACTTTGCTTCAAAACTTCCCCTCACATTCATGATACACTACTGACATTAGGCTTTGTAAATAACAGACACCCACAAGCTATTGTGCCGTCTGATTATTTGCATTTTTGCTATATTTATAGTATGTACCATAAACTTAACAAATATGAAAACAAAGACTATTGTAGAATCAGACTCAGTGTCTTCAATGTGATGTGTTTGGATTTGAATGTGCAAAGTCTGCAAATGCACAAACGTCACTTAGGTGGGACATGCTTTACAAATGTCAAAAATGAAATAGTTTAATCATCTGAATGAGCAATCAAATTATTACAAATACAACTTGAGTTAAATTCACTGCATTCTATCTTTGGTCAAACATTAATCACATGTTCAGTTTGGTGTAGCATTAAATAATAACAATAATAAAAGAGTGGACAGAGGAATGCAAGACAAATCATGACACAACACAATTCACTATGAAACAAGAATTAGAATTACTCCTTAATTCACCCCTGAAAACATGCCAAATATTAAATTTAGGTTAAGGTGTTTAGTATGGTAGCCAGAGTCCATTCATTTGAAAAGTCAAAACCCAAAACAATGAAACACTTGGATTCTAAAAGCACTTAAATGGCACGCGATTTTTGAGGGATTATATGCAAAGTTAACAGAGAGAGTCTAAAAACTGACTAAGAGCCATGAAAACAACCAATTAATTCAAAAACTGCAGCCTTTTAAGTTGTAAATTAACAGGTTATTTTCATGGTCTTTGGTCAGCTTCAACATTTTTTTTTACCTGTTAAACAGTGCATATAATCCATTAAATATACCATTGTATATTTCAATACATTCATTTGTCCATCAATTATCTCCTTAAAAAAAACATTGAAATACCCCAATTTTATCATTATTTCTGGGTAATTTGATTGACTTTCAAGGTAAAAAAATAAATAATTGGGGGATTCCAAAGTGATTAAAGTGTTGGAACGCTTAGTTTGCAAAACAATGCTTCCTTACAATGCAGGTGAAACCAAACATTAGTGTAGCTCACAGAGAGTTTGAGCTTTCCTAATGAGTAACTAATGGGGGAGGGGAAATCTGCCAAACGCTCGTTCACTCATTAGCTCGGGTTGGGAGACTTCATTCTCTTCATCTAAAAAAAGGGTGAAAATAAAACAGAACCTGTGTATATATACTGTCTGATGGCATTGATCTGGCGGTTAATGTGGAGCCGGGCTGAAGACATTTCATCTGAACTCCTGCCTTCGTCTGAAGCCTCGCTCTTTAAAAACACATTTACATCTGAGAAGGACACTTGTCACTTGCCATATTTGTAATTTCATGCATTTGTTAGGAGAACAGACACAGCTTATCTTACCATGCAATTATAATCACAATTTTTTTATCCTAAATCTATTAAATAAAAATGTGAAAAGGGGTTGCTCGTGATGAACCTACAGAGAACGGTCACCCGAATATATGCAGCTCCCATCGGCTTTACAGAGCTTTACAGTGAGTAACAGCTCCTTATTTAGCTGTTTGACCCCAGTCTCACTGCTCTGATAGTGTAGCATTGTCAAAGGGTTTGGATTTACTTATATTTTAACAAATGAAACCCTATGTGCAAACATCATCAACTTGTAACACATTACTTCATAAGAGTAAGTTTAGGTACAGGATTGAGAAGTCACACCACAAGTGTATGCAGAAATTTAAACTTACTTCTCTTTTCTACTTGCATCATATCACTTCTTTGAATTACTTCTCTGTTGGCTTGAGCCCTTTCAGGGAGATATGCTAAGAGATAAAGCCCCATATAATTTTATCACATAGCAACTTTTACTGACATGTACCGTAAACATGATCTGAATTACTCTGATGATCACTTGCAGGAAAAGAGTGAGATATTTCCTTGTGCAGTTTCCTTGTGCCAACTGGAGAGAAACCTATTGCATACTTTTTCATTCCAGCATTTGTAAATTAACAAAAAAACTTTTTTTTTTTACTATGGAATTAAATTACAAAGATTTATGTCTCTATTAATCTTTCAATTGTTCCTTTAGACCAGCAGATAGCATAAATCTTTCCACCATGGCACCGTCATTATAGTTAACTATTAAACTGACTAATTTACAAGCTCAGGGCGTGTCCATACCCTGACAAATTCCAATGAAAGGTCAATTAGATATTGTTAAATAACCCATATGTGTGGTTTTCGTAAAATGCAAATTAAATATGCAAAAAAATATATTACTCATAAACTGTAATCTTCACTGGAATCACACAGTACACATGTGGAGTCAAACATGACACCACACCAGTGTCAAACATTATGCTTAAGCCTCAGATGTGTGCACTTTGCATCGATTGTATACATTAAAACAAAGAAACCTATGATGTGGTGAAGTTTATAGGCCAACATTGTGCCGTCTGACTTTAGTCATGGCAACAACTGTCACAACCTGGTGGATTATTAACCACTGCTAAATGGCTTTGACTCAGTAAACACAGGTCAAAATTAGTCCTCTATAAAAAGGAGCTGACAGGGAAGTGCTGGTTTCACCGACCACATGTCAGCGGCGTCTGGCCTCCAGTCTAACCTCCAGTCTAACCTCAACAGATGATCCTTCATATCCAATGCGGTCAGTTCTTGCGAACTTTAGCGTAAACTTGTGCACCATCAGAGTCAGGCTGAGGAGCTGGCTTCTTCTGTCGCTGCAGGTGGGCATCATAGGTGGGAGGGAGGATGCTGCAGAAGGATTGTTGTTCACTCTGATCTGGGAATAATCTGATGTGCTACCCTGTACCCCCAGCTGCACTGTCCCACCGTCTCTTTTCTGGAAAATAGTGATATCTGCGTAATTCAACTCCTAGAAACGACAGAGCCAGGAAGAAAAAATTAGATCACTTTTACACATCAAATCAGATGAAATAGCAGATAAATGGATAGCTGATTAATAATGCCCATAACAAGCATAGACAAGAAAAAGCTGCATCAATGCTAACACACAATACACTTCAACTCCATTGTGTCAACTGAATATCTACTTCTTGGTTCAAAGTCTGATGTGGAGCGCTGTGTGAAACACAGATCCCAGATGAGTCTGATCGATATGACTCTTTAGAATCAACATAAACCTGATCCCAGACTGGGACAGACTTTATTCCTTCAGAATGTCATGCGTTTGTTTAACTGATGTCTCATGATTTATGATTTAAAAGTACAAAGGGTATTAATCCATCATCACTTGTATTCACATACTTGTTAGAAAAGTTATACTGCAATATATATCAGCAATACAGGCATTCATTTTCGTGGAATCATTTAGGTATTGCGTTTGACATGTAAACACATTCCCCGATTACCTGCGTAACCTGAGGCCTGTACTACAAAGCAGGATTTGGGGACAGCGAGTTAGCTTCAGGGTTAACTCTAGGTTTTTTTGCTTTATACCTTACCTGCTCCGGAGCAGGTTGTTTTCAAATAGGAGATTAATTCGTATAAAAGCAGCATCGACTGATTTATCAAAGCTCGAAGCGTGTATCGTAAAATAATATTAAGCAAATACGAAGAAGTTAAAGTCATAATCCAGATTAAAAGCAACACAGTTTAAACTGCTAAATGCAGAAAGGACAGCTGGAAAGGACAAAATAGAATGGTGTGAGTATGTACATTTGTGTAGTGATATTATAAGTCTATTAATTTACATATTCACACAGTGATTTTTTTCCAGCTGTCCTTCATGCATTTTGCAGATTCACATGTGTTGCTTTGAGCCTGGATTATGACTTAAACTTCATGGTATTTGTCTAAAATAATAGTTTTCTCTACCTAGAGTAGACTTGTCCATGTTGTGTGATTGGTCATGTGCTGCAAACAAACCCCCTATAATGTCAATGTGCCATAACCAGATGATCAATTCAGTTGTTAGGGTTAGTTAAACCAGATCATTTAAAATACCCTAGGTATGTTGAATTTGCTTCGGAGTACAGGCCTCAGGTTTATATCAGTAATCTGGTTAGCACTGGCTGACTTCTACCTGTCGTCCTGCGTATGCTTTGTTGTCCTGGCCTTCAGCTCCTTTAAAATATGAGAAATAAACAATGCTTAAATAATGATAATTAAAAAGGCATACTATGCAGGAATTGTCCCTTACTGTGTAAACACAACATTCAAAGATTCCTCCAGCTCACTGACACCAGTGTGTTTTATCAACTCTGTGTCTGCCATATTCGTAGCTTCCTCTTAGATGCATGATTGTGAATGTGTGGGGGCTGAACACCCAGTGCCAAAAGGTTGACGCCCAAAAATGTCCCGAAGAAGGTACAATAAGAAGAAAATACAGGCAGAAGGCAGCTACTCTGCAATAACAGACACCGCTACACAACTCTAGTGGGTCAAAAGTAATGATTGAGAGGGATTCATTTTGTTTGTCCATACATTGTTTTTTGGGGAAAAATCCTGCATAGTATAACTTAAATGAAGAGAGTAAATAATGCTGTACAGTATACTGTATATAGATATATAAAATACACACACACATAATACACGTACCTGTTCCAGTGGCAGTGTTTATATTAGAGAGTTTCCCTTTCTTTTTTCTGTTGGGAGGGGAAATTAGTCATTAGTAAGTAAATTAGACATTAGACAGGCATTATAAGTCATTTTGCCACATAATATTAAGTATATTTACATTATGTTGGTGTATTCAAATAGATCCATTTATTGGAAATAACATTGGGAAATTAAGTTCTTTCACCATGAGATTGGAGTCCAAAATGTACTTTTTAAGAGTGATTTACAAATAATGATGTTTAGTTTTTAACAGCCAACATTTCAAAGACTGTCAAACACGGTTATGGACTTTAAGAGTTTTCAAAACACTGATGACAAGGTTTTAACTCCTGGTGAGCCACATAATCCATCACAGTTTAATATTTATACCTGACGACAACAAAATGTTAAACTATGAAGTTGGACAGTGCCAAGGTGCAGCTCCATTGTGAAATAGCAATAACGATTTAGAGTTAAAGCTGAAGTCAGGCTCAGTATTTACTATATGGAAAATATATAACAAAAGCAGAACATACGCAAGTGAACGTTTGTTGAAAATCAACCGTTTGTATGTTGAGTAACCAAAGTTGACTGTCTCAACATCTATCTGATTCTAGTTCCACATTTTCTGTCTGCCATGCACTGACTCTCATTACAGATCCTTCCTGTTCTCCGAGTCATGCTTTTGGATCCAAACTTGATCAAACTGAGCAGTCACCAAAATTGTGATAGATTCTTATTAATAAAAAAAAAGGCTTATGTCTTAAAGCTCTTTTACACTTACTTCATGTCATAAATGTAGTACCCTCCGCCAGCTGTTACAGAGAGGAGGACTAAAACCGCGATTACTATTCCAGCGATGCAACCAGCCGAACATGTTGATGGTGGTTGTTCTCCTGGGCAGCCAGAAATACAACAGGGGTTAAGAACATGTTTTTTCACCATTCTGTATTCAAGAACTACAGGAACTTTATCATCGTCACATTTCACCCGTTGATACAGAGCATACAACCATCTCCCACTTTATGTGATTTTACAGTTGGCCAGTTCCAAAAACAGATTTTTTTATGTTAAAAGTAAGGCCTCCAATATATATCTCCCTTAGCTTGAAAAAAAGCAGTCAGTGTTGGTTGGAGCTGAAGACTACAAGTTTGAAAATGAAAGAAATCTGGAGGTGTGGAGTTTCTCGAGGCTACAATAGCTGCTACTGGTATAACAAATCTAAGGCTGTGTGTCCGAAATCACTTACTTAACCACTTTTAGTGCGTTGCAACTGCTCGGTATGTGGATTTTGTGTATGCGAAAAATGCCCGCATGTATGTTTCTGAATATGAGTGAGCTTACTGCACATACTCAACTGCCCAACAATGCATTGCGTCTGCGTGCCTTTAGAGTGGACTCAGTCATGTGATATTTCTAGAGACCTCCGGTTCTGAAGTTAAATGCAGATCTTTGTGATGGCCAGCATGGTTAGAAAAAAAAAGTTTATGGTCTCATTCACTGGTTTCAAGTCTTCTTCAATATAATATGATATTCATTTTAGAGTAAAATGTGCGATAAAGCAGGGTATGGTTTAGGGCGTGGCTACCTTGTGATTGACAGGTTGCGACCACGATGATGTCAGTTTTGGGAGTTAAAACTTTAACCCTTTTTACAATGTGTTTTCAGTTCATGAGAGTTAATTGCAACATTTTGGTTGCCTAAAAATGTCTTATTCAAATTGTACAGGTTGGTTGTACTAAGTTCCTACCTCACATTCCACAGTTTTTTTCTAAAAAAAACAAGACGGCGACGTCAAAAAACCAAGCTGGTGAAGGCCAAAATGCTGAAATTGAGGATTCAAAGCCACAGTCCACAAAACAATATGTGACGTCATGGTAACTGCTTCCACTTCCTTTATAGGAGTCTAATACGTTTTTATATTATTTAAGGCGAGAAAGTAGCCATTTAGATTTAAAACATGTGGTCAGTTTATCCAAATAATGACTGCCGCTGACTTGGTGAGACCAGCTGTCAGTCATGTGATCAGCCTGCTGGTAATACAATTGTTAATTTAGAAGGCAGTATGCAGTACATTCTGACTGAGTATGTAGCATACAATGGGTTAGTATGCGACCTATAACACAGCCTGACTCTCTGACCAAACTGTTGTCAATTGAGTTGCATTATAAGAATGCTGTGAATAAAGTAATTTATATAATAGAACTGCAAGAAAAATACCTAGGAAGCCTGATACTCTTAAGATAATCAGTTAATAACACTGTGTGTTGATCACAATACTCAAGACTATCGACAAAATCTGAATTCAACACCATCTTGGTACCTGTTACAGACAGTCCATGGGTCGCTGATGATTTTCTCCCAGTTATATGATTCATCACTTGACAGGTGTAGTTGCCATTATCCGAAGGTTTAGTGTTTTTTTTTGTCAAAACAGAAGAATCGTGTATCTCTGTCCCTTTCAGTATCCAGGTGTAGGTAGCAGGTACGGACTCAGCAGAGCAGGTTAATGTTAAGGTATCTCCCCAAAGTATCTCACTTGGACCGTTGATTTGAACATTTTCTGGTCCAACTGAAAAACAGATATTTGTAAAGATCTTAAAGCAATTAGAAACATGTTCCAGACCTACAACCCAAAACAATCTGTAGTAAACTGTTATATAAGTCAGTCATCATTTTGAACAATAAATGTATATGTATATGTATAGTTTGTTACCTACAGGAAACAACCATGGTGTATTTAGCTTCATCCTGGCTGAAGGTGTTGCTGACTTTACAAACATAATCTCCATTGTCTTTTTTACTCAGACTTTTAAAAGACAGCACTCTGTTGTTGTCGTAAAGTGTCACGTTGTCATCTGGAGTCAGATTTAAGCCGCCCTTCATCCACTCTCTGGTAAACACAGAGCCAGCAGCATCACAGGTTAAGTTGAAAGAGTTCCCTTCAATCGGCGAGTTGGTTTCTGTGATAGAAACCTTTGATATTTTCCCTGTTGGGCAAAAGATGTGTGAAAAATGTGAGAAAAGGAACAAAAGTAACTGTAAAATGACTAAAGTAACTGAGTAAATAACAATAAAGTAACTTGCAAGAAGCAAATATAACCACTGTTCCCTGAATCAGGTATATAACATACCAAGTGTCAGACTGTCCACACTCACAGACTGTCAAACACAGTTTTGAACAATCTATATTTTAGAAATATCATCTGTTTGAGAGGAACAAACCATTTATATCTAGAAAGATAGGGTAGAGTAGCACCAGAGTTTTTAACAATTGACTCAAAACAGCAGACAGATGCAGTTTGACCAAGTGTCATTGTTTCAATGTTTTGACCACAAGTCTTTATAGAGCATGTCATCCATAAACACAACGCTGACACAATATCATTGTTTAAGTTGATACAACAAACATTTAGATTAGACATGCAGAACATACAGAGCAACATTTGGAGTGTTGTTTCTGTCCACCTGGTGAGTGTAAGTCCAATATTCACTCTCCTTCTACCTGAGCTTTTGTCTCCACCAAATCCTGAGAGGAATATCTGTCGCTTTAGCTGTGTATTTGGTCCACTATGTTCACCAGCTAATTTCTAACATGATCAGTGTGGGGCCCACAGTAATGTTGGACATGATAGTGGTAGCTGGACATTGACACCCCCATATTCTGATGTATTTATTATTTTTATTGTTTGCTGATTGATTTGTTTGGTCATCACCTGACATGTGTTCACCTGCATTGGCAACTACAGTGATTAATGGGTTAATGTTGGGTTGCAGTGAGTGGAGCTCATGCTGGCGCTTCGGGCAGTTTGGGGGTCCTTCGGGTGAGAAAAGACAGCAACGTAGCGCTTGCGTCAGATGACCAAAGCCACCTGCAGGGTGCAGTCAGCGCTGAAGTGAATGTGTTTCTGTACTTTCAGTAAAACTATTATTTAAAAACTTGTGCATGCCTGGAAGTCCCTTTTTGTCCGAGTGTGCAACATCAGTCAGCTGTTGGGTGCAGGGCAGATAGTGTACAGTTGGTTTTGGAGAAAAAATGAAAATAATCAAAAGGAGAGCATTGAGCATTGACTAAAGTCGCTATTAGTAATTTGTGAAATAAGTAAATGATCGAATTTGAGTTGAGTGTTTTTTGATGACCTTTTCTCATAAGAAATTTGCCTGCAAGATTAAGAGATAAAATATCCTATTAAAATGGTGTGTTATGTTTTAAGATCACCTATTTTACTGAAAACTTGAATGTTACATAAGTAATGTGTTTATTGTTTGTCTTTTTAATTATTATTGTTATTATAAGATACACTTCATTGAGTTCACACTTTGCCATACAAATTATTAAAGTAAGTGTACACTTACTTTAAGTGCCATCTTTCTGACCCTATCGCTACTACATCCACTTAACCCCTTAAGTCAAACTTACCCAATACAGAGACAACTGAGGGCTGAGACATTTCAGATCTCAGAGTTTTATTGTTAAAGGCTTGACAGCTGTAGTTCCCACTCTGACTCATCTGAATGTTCATCAATCTGAGCTCTGGTCCAGTATCAGACAGCAGATCTCCATTCAGAAACCACTGGAACACGGCAGCAGGTCTTGAGACAGCTGAGCAGGACAGGGTGATGTCTGACCCTTCATCATAGTTTTCTTGTGACGGAGATATTGTAAGAATAATATTTTCTGGGCCATCTACATTGTGCGGCATTTGAGGAGTAGAAAAACAACAAAAGATTACCAAACGAAAGTGCTAGGTGACACGCAGCTTCTCTCAGTGTGAAGCCTCCGTATACTCAGTATGCATGCATATAGTGCAGGATAAAGAGTTTGCATGTATAAGTTAATAACTTACAGTTGATGGAGAGGTTTACTGGACCACTGGTGTCATTGCTAACAGGATTAAACACCTGGCACCTGAATGGTCCCTGGTCATAGCGGGTCACACTGACTATAGTGAGAGTGGAGCCTCCATGACTGAGCTGAACTCTGTCACTTTCTTTGACCTCAGAGCTGCTGTTCAGCCAGAGGAAAGAGAGGAAGGATCCAGAGGAGGAGCAGGACAGACGGACAGTACTGTACTCCAACATGTCTGTTGTGTTTGAAGTTACCACAACATTGGCAACACGCGCTGTGGGTGAAAAACATAGTGGTTTTACTGACCACCTTTCAGGCCCAAGGGCACATTGTTCAGTAGAGTGGAGCAACGTGGAGAGTGGATATGAATCCCATTTTAATGATACTATGATGAATAATAATGACGAGACGTTAAAGGTTTGTATGAGAGTTGGACATAGACAAGTGGTCCGAGGAATGTTTACTTTGTTTATCATATACTACCTGTTGTCTAGTGCTTGGTGCAATATTTAACCAGTGTTGGCTGACCGTACCTTGTTTATTTTACGTAATCAGCAACAACTACATTCACCTTATGGACACAATAGTTAAACTTGCAAGTTAATGACTAACAATCAAACGGAATGGTAGCTTCATTATCAATCACTCCAAAACAAATTTAAGATGTGAAAGGAGATAAAGTCTGTGACCAAACTAGATTACTGTAAATATTTTGCAGTTATAACAAGTTATGTGCATTTACATGGGGAACGTGGTTAACTATGATTGACCTCAGTCTGTGTATTAGTCATATTTTCTAGCCACAACTTCTGCTGTGTTACCGGCCACTCCAAGAAGTATTTTTGTACGACTTCAAATATTTTTATTTCTGAGCCTCAGTTGTCTCTGTACAATCAACAATTGCAGACCTATCTTGAGTGCAAAATTTTGTATGTATTGTTATTTTTGTTCCACAAATGCCTAATGCAACCTTTTCAATTTACAGTTAGGGTAGACAGGTTGTTTTTTTTGGCGTCATTGGGAAAAATATCCAATAAACTTCAGCATATTGTGATAAAAGTGGTCTGAGAGAAGAATAAAGTTCTGCTCCTCCTCTTGGCTCTGTTTTCAGGCTTTAGAACACCTAGTGACAGGAGACTTTGAGCAATCAGAGGTCATTTCAGAGAGAGGGAGTTCCTATAAACTGTTCCACAAATGCAGTTGAACGCACAAATCCCAGCTGTTGAAAGTCTGATCCAATGGAAGGAATTTCTGCAGCAAAAGTGGCTTTTCCAGCATTTGCATCAACTGTTTACACTGCAAACACACCAATAAAAGAAAGATAGACTTCTTAAAAATGGTGACAAAGTGTTTTAGACATGGATGGGCCTTTTGCTAACCTCTTTAGGAGCCACCATTGTTGATTGGAATTATCATGTGATGTCACAATAATCCAGCTGCCGTCTAATGTGAGGGGTTTAGCACATAGAAGGGAGAGCTGCAGGAGGAGGTCTCTCGTTGCAAATTCTGACATTTTTTCCCTTTTCCAGAAAACTGCATACCTCAGCTTTAGGACATTTTCATCTGATACCATCACAGGTACATCCCCTATTTTTGGCGTCCATATATTTTTGAACAAAACCTTTCATTGAAACTTACCCAGTACAGAGATGGCTGCAGGCTGAGACATTTCATATCTCAGGGTTTTGCTGTTAAAGGCTTGACAGCTGTAGTTCCCACTTTGACTCTCCTGAATTTTCATCAGTCTGAGCTCTGGTCCAGTATCAGACAGCAGATCTCCATTCAGAAACCACATGAATTGGGCAGCAGGTTTGGAGTTAACTGAACAGGACAGGGTGATGTCTGACCCTTCCGCATAGATTTCTTTAGAAGAAGATATTGTGAGAGTAATATTTTCTGGGCCATCTGCATGTAGGGGAAAACAAAAGCAAAAAGTTATTCTGCAATACTGCATTATCATTCATCACATCACTCAAAAAGAAACCTTGATTCCATAAGGTTGAAAAATGTGTTTCTAATACTTTGGACAATAAATGGGGGACAAAATACACAACACAAGGCCACTCCTCACTAAGCTGTTAAAGTCTAAACTTTCTATCTCTGTTTGCATCCAGATGTTGTCAGATAAAGAACTGTGCATGTTAGTTAGTAACTCACAGTTGATGAAGAGGTTTTTTGGAGCACTTGTTCCATTACTGACAAGGTTGGACACCTGACATGTGAACGGTCCCTGGTCGTAGCGGGTCACATTAATTATAGTGAGATTGGCGCCTCCATCGGTGAGCTGAACTCTGTCACTGGCTGTAACCTCAGAGCTGCCGTTCAGCCAGAGGAAAGAGGGAGAGGATCCAGAGGAGGAGCAGGACAGATGGACAGAGCTGTTGAACTCCACCAAGTCTGTGCTGCTGGCAGTTACCATGACATCGGAAACTGGCACTGTGGATGAAAAACAAAATGGTTTTACATTTGCCACCACATAACAAAGGTACGGCAGAAGGAAACGCTGCAGGAGCTGAGAATTAATCATAATCTTATTATGAGATGTTGAGTCTTCATGTACTGGCAGTACTGGCATTGAATTAACTTAGTGCTTTTCCAATCTGCACTTTAAAGTGGTTGTTCTTTAGGATACATTTCCAATGCTCTGTTTAATATGACCTCCTGATTTTGTATGTCTTGTAATTTTTTTTCTTCTTTGGGGTCATATTTGGTATTGTTTAATTATATTGTCATTTTTGTTTTTGTTAAATGTTTAGTCTAATTGTGCTTGTATTGTATAATTGTTGTTGAGGACTCCCTTGAAAAAGAGATGGTACAACTCAAGGGGTTATTCCTAATAAAGAGTTTACAATATCATGTAGTCCAATTCAGCACCCTGTGACCTTAACACAGTACGACCATAAAACGTCCGTCAGTGTCTCAACTAGATCTACACATGAACAGCAAATTAAGGCAGGACAGTTGTGCAGGAATGCATTTGAGTATACAGGTGTGTTTAAAAGACGGTAAACACAGTGTATCCATTACATGTTTTTTTTAACATATTGTTGATATCAGTACTTAGAGCCATACAACATGAAATAAGAATAATGCTCATCGGCATCAGTGTTCAATTGAAATGATTCAAATCTCACAGTAACTGTCTGATTTATAGACTTTAAACAGTTTATTCTTGAACTTGGAAACAGTAGATGGACAAAAAATAAATGTTTACTTAAATTTGACTTAATTGCTTTGTCCTTGCTTGTTTTGTCATAATATCATATAATTATTATCACGTCATTATGCAATAGCATAATCTATATTCTGTTTTAACTAGTATGGTTTGAAGCTTTATATAGATCTCATTTAAAACCACTCAACACCTGAACACATTTTTTTATTCATTATTTAACTGTAATGCATAATCTCCATTCAGAATTGAAAGCAAAGTAACATGTGAAATGTCCTCACCAAGTACGTCCAGTCTTGTGTTCCCTTCAATCGGTCGAGCTCCAACTGAAATAATGGAAACTCTGTATTCTCCACTGTCCTCAGGAGTCAGATCCCTGAGCTCCAGAGATCCAGTAGACATGAAGAGGGTGATCCTGCCTTCGTACTCTGGTCCAGTTATGTTGTTAACATTGAAATATATTATGTTCTTATCACCAAATCTCCAGTCCACTATTAGGAATGGTGTTACCGTGGGAGACAGTGTTGTGGTGAACATCACTTTATCTCCGACAGCTGCAATCAGAGTGTCTGGCAACACACCAGCTGCTTCGGTCAAACCTGGAGGAGACATTTACAGGTCTGAGAGGAACTCGGATAAATTGAGGAGATTGTTCAAATCGGCCACTGTGACAATATCCTGAATCAGAATCCAAAAGAACACACGAAACAAATCGTTTCCATAATATATAAGTATAGATGTCTATCTATTGAAAACAAACAAGCAATAAAGTTACGGTGGTTGGTTTCAATCTTAAGCATTTGAAGTAGATGACAATTTAAACCACATTATGGAACTGAAGTCTTACAAAGTGAACCATTTAGCGAGAGACCAGTGGGCTGATTATCTATCAGAACAGCCAGTTTAATATTCTGCATCTTAATCTATCAAACACTTTCTAATGAAGCTACACCTTCATCAATTTTTTTATTTATATAAATTCAAGAAATATACATCATATTTCCTAGACCACAGGCTTGAGAGCCAACTATAAATACATTCTTTGTTTCAGCAATTAAGTTACTTTTACAAGTTATGCGAATGGTCTGCTGTCCATGCTGCTATCAAGTCACAAAAGCATGATAGCGACCTCAAGATACGGGCAACTTTCCATGAAAATCTTAACAATTCAACGATTTTTAAAAGTTTAGAAAATATAGTTTGAACACTGACATCAGAAGAAAATAACAATTCAAACAACAAGATTGTTACCAGTGAAAGCCACAGCAACTGTACAAAGTAAAGGTAAAATATCCATTGATCTTCCTTTGTGAGGTATAAACAGCTGAGGGAAATGTCACTGATCAAACTTTGACTGTCTTACTAGATGCGAGCCTCCGGCAGCTCTAATCATACGAGTCAGTGAACGCAGAGCTACGTGTTGAGTTACAAAGTGTCTGCATAATGAGATAAACCCACTAAGATGCAGTCATGACCTAAAGCTGCAAGACGTCACCCTCTAGTGGGGTAAATGGGTTTTTATTGACATCCTGAAGGGAAATGAGGAGATGTGAAAACTACTGTTCATTTGATAGTATAATTCATTCATATTAATACATAATTAACTATTAATCAATTCATACTCATTTAGTGTAAACAACAATAAGATTACACATGATGTATGTCAGACAGAGTGGAATAAGACATATTTTAAGTGACTAAAGGAGGAATAAAAAAATGGTAAGGAGCAGTAGACATCATTAAATACATGCATGAATGTTTGAATCATTCCAAACCTCTAGTTAATGAAGATTCATTCAGCTTTCATGACATTTTGTTGCTTTCGTTTTGTTGTCTGCTTGTTTTTTATGTTTATGTGCATTTGAAAATGTTTTATTAGTGAGTTATTTTAGTCCCTATAGGATTATAATGAAGAGTGGTACCAAATAAAGATGTCAGAATAGTAACATACATTTCAACCTCATTTTGCTGCAATGCATCATGGTGATCTTACAAAAATTCAAAGTCTAAAAGTGAAAAAAAAAAAAGACCTGCAGGTGGCAAAACGAAAAGTCAGAAGATTCCTGCCAAATTGTCTGGCAGTCCATCTAACAGTTGTTGAGATATTTCACGAAAAATATAAATGTCCTCCTCACGGTGGCGCCAGAGGAAAGTCAGAGCATCACTCAGTCTGTGTGTGTATGTTTACATTCTCTGGGTGCCATGGATGTCTGGACAAAATTTCAACTTTCAATTTTATAGCAATCTATCAAACCTTTTTTTTTTTTTTTTTAAACAGATTTTAGTCCAAACCAAAGTGGTCGACCAACCAAACCAAAACAACAGACTAGGCTAACGATACCTAAAACAACAGAACTACAACATGCCACACACTGTATGCGACTTCATCACTTGTAGTACAGGATACTGGATTATTTAATCAAACCGATTGTGATGATTGTGTCTGAACAATGATTGTGTCTTTCCATCCCAGCAATGATGTCAAACAGCGGTAGTTGTTGCTATTTGAATAAAAATTCTAACTCCTTCACAAAAGTACTTTAATTATCAATTGTTTTCAAAGTTGTGTTTTTTGTGCATTAAAAAAAATTCAATTACAATGCGCTGTTGTTGATCATTAACAGAGGTATGATGATGGAAAACCCCACTGCACAGTACTTCCTTGTACTACCTTCATATGTTGAAATAGACACACATTACACGGAAATCAACAAAGCGAAGTGAAGGAGTGTGATCCTTTTTTTCACTTGTCATATTTGAGGATACTGCATAAGAAATGGAAAAAGCTGTGATACACTTCATCATCCTGGTGGCCATCTCAGGTGAGCTCGTACCACATGATACAGCAGATAAAAGTTTTAATTCACTTAATTATTCAAGTTGCTGTATTCTAAATATCAGTGGGAAGACAGACATTTTCCTAACATAGAGGGTCAAAGAGGAGTTTCTATGCAGCTTATCTGACAATCTGCTATGCAAACATGTCAGCTAATTCAGCTGTTTAGCAATTTGATGATCACTTAACTTTACTCAGGAGTTTATTTCTGTTTGCAGCAAAATTATCTCAAAGCTACAACTGAGCTATGAAAATAGTCATGATGCTTCTCTTACCCTGAGGTGTACTGTATTTAAGCTTCTTCAGGGAGAACAGGTGTTTTTTTCTGCTGCAGATTTGTGTTTTTGGTCATTTTAAGATCCCCATAAATGTCTCCTCCAGGTTTGACCGAAGCAGCTGGTGTGTTGCCAGACACTCTGAATGCAGCTGTCGGAGATAAAGTGATGTTCACCACAACACTGTCTCCCACGGTAACACCATTCCAAAGAGTGCACTGGAAATTTGGTAATAAGAACATAATATATTTCAATGTTAACAACATAACTGGAACAGAGTACGAAGGCAGGGTCACCCTCTTCATGTCTACTGGATCTCTGGAGCTCAGGGATCTGACTCCTGAGGACAGTGGAGAATACAGCGTTATCATTACTTCAGTTGGAGCTGTACCGATTGAAGGGAACACAAGACTGGAAGTACAAGGTGAGGACATTTCACATGTTACTTTGCTTTCAATTCTGAATGGAGATTATGCATTACAGTTAAATAATGAATAAAAAAATGTGTTCAGGTGTTGAGTGGTTTTAAATGAGATCTATATCAAGCTTCAAAACATACTAGTTAAAACAGAATATAGATTATGCTATTGCATAATGACGTGATAATAATTATATGATATCATGACAAAACAAGCAAGGACAAAGCAATTAAGTAAACATTTATTTTTTGTCCATCTACTGTTTCCAAGTTCAAGAATAAACTGTTTAAAGTCTATAAGTCGGACAGTTACTGTGAGATTTGAATAATTTCACTTGAACACTGATGCCGATGAGCATTATTCTTATTTCATGTTGTATGGCTCTAAGTACTGATATCAACAATATGTTAAAAAAAACATGTAATGGATACACTGTGTTTACTGTCTTTTAAACACACCTGTATACTCAAATGCATTCCTGCACAACTGTCCTGCCTTAATTTGCTGTTCATGTGTAGCTCTTGTTGAGACACTGATGGACGTTTTATGGTCGTACTGTGTTAAGGTCATAGGGTGAATTGGACTACATGATATTATATGGAAACTCTTTATTAGGAATAACCCCTTGTGTTGTACCATCTCTTTTTCAAGGGGGTCCTCAACAACAATTATAAAATACATGCACAATTAGACAAAACATTTAACAAAAAACTAAAATAACAAGATAATTAAACAATACCAAATATGACCCCAAAGAAGAAAGAAAATTGTACTAAAAAATTATTAAACATACAAAATCAGGAGGTCCTATTAAACAGAGCATTGGAAATGTATTCTAAAGAACAACCACTTTAAAGTGCAGATTGGACAAAGCACTAAGTTAATTCAATACCAGTACCGTAAACTTTTAATGTACAGCCATGAAGACTCATAATAAGATTATGATTCATTCTCAGCCGCTGCAGTGTATCCATCTACCGTTCCTTTGTTATGATGTGGCAAATGTAAAACCATTTTGTTTTTAATCCACAGTGCCAGTTTCTGCTGTCATGGTAACTGCCAGCAGCACAGACTTGGTGGAGTTCAACAGCTCTGTCCGTCTGTCCTGCTCCTTCTCTGGATCCTCCTCTGGATCCTCTCTCTCTTTCCTCTGGCTGAACGGCAGCTCTAATGTTGCAGCCAGTGACAGAGTTCAGCTCACCGATGGAGGCGCCAATCTCACTATAATTAATGTGACCCGCTACGACCAGGGACCGTTCAAATGTCAGGTGTCCAACCTTTTCAGTACTGGAACAAGTGCTCCAAAAAACCTCTTCATCAACTGTGAGTTACTAACTAACATGCACAGTTCTTTATCTGACAACATCTGGATGCAAACAGAGATAGAAAGTTTAGACTTTAACAGCTTAGTGAGGAGTGGCCTTGTGTTGTGTATTTTGTCCCCCATTTATTGTCCAAAGTATTAGAAACACATTTTTCAACCTTATGGAATCAAAACACCTACAGCACAATGACAACACAATTATTGTACAGACTCATTTATAAATGGTTCATTGCTGGGTTGTTCTGTTACATTTCTTTGAACCAAGGTTTCTATTCTTCTGGTGACGTGGTGAACGATAATGCAGTATTGAAGAATAACTTTTTGCTTTTGTTTTCCCCTACATGCAGATGGCCCTGAAAATATTACTCTCACAATATCTCCGTCACAAGAAGGGTCAGATATCACCCTGTCCTGTTCAGCTGACTCCAAACCTGCTGCCCAATTTATGTGGCTTCTGAATGGAGATCTGCTGTCTGACACTGGACCAGAGCTCAGACTGATTCAGGAGAGTCAAAGTGGGAACTACAGCTGTCAAGCCTTTAACAGCAAAACTCTGAGATATGAAATGTCTCAGCCTGCAGCCATCTCTGTACTGGGTAAGTTTCAATGAAAGGTTTTGTTCAAAGAAATATGGATGCCAAAAAGAAGGGATTTACCTGTGATGGTATCAGATGAAACTGATGCTTTAGAAAAGATTTAGATTTGCTATGCTAGTAGCAGCTAATGTAGCATCAATCTGTTAGCTTCATGCAGAGATGAGGACTACAGAAGTCCGGTAACCATCTTCTAACTCCACACCCCCAGATTTTATTTCTTATTTTCAAACTCGTCATCATGTCTTTACTTGTAATCTTTATTGTCCTGATAAACATGAACTTCTTTTTCTTTTTTTGCGCCTTTTCGCCCAAAGAGGATGCAAAACTCTGCTAATTTGTTTTGACAGGATCATTTTACTTAGTGAGGGTCAAATATTCTGATGTATTTTGCATTCACCTCACTTGTGGTTTTGTTTATGAGTTTACAAATAGCTGATATTGCAAAATCAATTTGGTTATGTGATTTTATTTTTTTTACATTTCAGGCAGGTCTGGAGGTCTTTCAGCTGGTGCCATTGCTGGAATAGTTTTAGGTGTAGTGGCTCTTTGTGCAGCAGCTGGTGGAGGGGGGTATTATTATTATTATAAAAACAAGTGAGTAAGAGAATAGCCTTCATTACCATTCAGACATTTCTGCCTTTCATCATGTATTAACAGGAGACTGACATTAGAGTTCACCTAACTTAAAACTAACCTTAATCTAATCTGTATTACACTAGACTTAAAGTATTCAAAACAATAGACAATAAAGAGTTATTGTAATACATGAATGACATTCTTAACACATCATTCACAATAACAATTGTAATTATTTTCATCAAAAAATGAAAAGCTGATGTAAGAATTGAATTGTTTAGCATTATTGCTGCATTAATTTTAATCAGTAAACAATCTTATATTAAAGTTGAGAAATTTATTTTCTGTAATTTTAGAAAATTCTACCCAAACACAACACAGGTTACAGTTGAATTTGAGTTGCATCTTGTGTTATGAAAACTTATAAAGTCAACATTCATCTTTCTCTTAAAAGGTGAGTTTTGAACTAATTATTCAGAATTTGTAAAACATGGATGAATGCATTTTGAAGGACAAAGCATCAAGATGTTTCCGTAGCAATGATTCTAAAGATCCTACTTTAGGCCAAAACTTACTGACCACTCATTTAGCAGCCATGACATATTTTCACCATATTGATCCAGATTTGGCTAATGTCTCATCAAAACATTTGCCATTTACTCATCCAGTGGAGAGCAACAGTAGCATTTCTGCTGCATTTCCTGTCAAAAGCAAGCAAGCAATTCCAATATTCGTTCTCCTGTTATTTTGCTGAAAAACCTCATCGCGAAACAATCCTATGAATGTGAAAGGACTGAAACAGAATGAAAATCTCCATAGGGCTTAATAACTTGTGAGTTTTTTTTTTTTTAATATCTATGCTGTCTTTTATTGTACTTTGACAATTTTTAAAACATTTCTTGTTCTGCTATTACTAATGTGTTTGCAATTAAAGCAATGAAGTTAGTCAGGTATTCTTTTTGTGTTTTGTGTACTTTTTGCATTTCTACAATGTATATCTAATGCTAGCTTTTATTCTCTTTTCCTCCTGTTATGACCAACCTCAACATTGAACAAAATGGGGTGTGGATAAGACATTTTGCAATTTATATGTAAAAAATACATTTATTAAAATAATATGGACAATTGCAGGGTTTTTTACATCAGATGGATTTAACAGCAACTGAATATGTAACAGTCTTTTAAATACAATGGTCAGACAACTGTGGAAATTGTGTTTAAAGTAAAGCTTGATACATTTGACATTTCCTCATTTACTGTCAACAGCCAATAAATAAAACAAGTGAAAGCTTAATTTGACTTTGGAAGTGCCCTTTATAATTATTATCCTATGGCAGGTTTCATTATATGACTTTTGCTGAAGTTAATACTGATAATCTAAAACGTTGAGTTGCAAAATGTCTGAATGAGACAAATCCATTAAATCTGCCAAGCACTCTAATGACAAAATCTGCAGAATGTCGCCCTCCTGTGATGCAAACTGAAGTTGTTCTGGCCGTTTGGTAAATAAATAATATCTACAAGATTTTGGTAGGGCTGAACATTACAAAATATATACATATATCTTTTTTCAATTATTTTTGACTGATATTGTGTCAAAATAATAAGGCATTTTTACATCATTATTCTCATATAATATAATTATATATATTTCTCATCTTTGGTACATTTCGCCTTTAGAAAATGATTAAGGTTCGTGCAATTTGAAAATTGCAGTTGGCCATATTGAGATTTTAAGTAAATTTCAATTAATTGTGCAGAACAAGGGTGGAATAAGACATCTATTAAGTGACGAAAGGAGAAATAAAAAAATGGTAAGGAGCAGTAGGCATCATTTAACACATGCATGAATGTTTGAATCATTCCAAACCTCTAGTTTCCGAAGATTCATTCAGCTTTTATGACATTTTTTCCCTTTCGTTTTGTTGTCTGCTTGTTTTTTTATGTTTATTTGCATTTGAGAGTGTTTGTTTAGTGAGTTATTTTAGTCCCTATAAAATTATAAAGAAGAGTGGTAAGAATAAAGATGTCAGAATAGTAACCATAAATTTCAACCTCATTTTGTTGCAATGCATCATGGTGATCTTAAAAAAATTCACAGTATAAAAGACAAAAAGAAAATGAACTGCAGGTGGCACAAGACAAAGAGTCAGAAGTGTAGAGGAAAAATTATCATTTATTGTATGACCTTTGTACCAGGAATGACTGTGTTATACTGTTTTTATGGCCTGGCATGACCGACTCCCTTATCCGCTTGAACTATATTTGAACCCCTGATGTCTGGCTTTCTTTCCTTTTTGAACTGTACTTGCTTTTAATGAACTGTCCTTGTTAATACAATGCCTGATCTGCATACCACACTCATTGAGTGTCAAATGATGGAAGGTTGAAATATAGCCTAGCCTGCACATTAACCGTTTCATGTGTGTCTGAGAGAAGAGTGTGCCTTCATTTGGGAAATGTCCTGTTCTTTATTAAGCGATGTCTCTTTATTCTATATTAAAGCTAGGGTGGGCGAAAA